>NC_143416.1:7839500-8146916 GCF_059467195.1 Physcomitrium patens | reverse complement strand
TGAGAATGCGGCATGCACCTATTTGTAGAAGGTAAAAGAAAATTGCAACAACAAGTCTTAAAATTTTCAATAGAATCATATATAAATTACAATTAAAGCTTAAAAAAAATAATCAAACATTGATCAAGTCTTATTAAATTTTTAAATAAATTCTAAAAAAAATACAAAAAAATTTGAAAAAAATTCTAATTGAATACTAATCATATCCTAGATAAATTCTAATCAAATCCTAAATAAATCCTAAACAAATCTGAATGAATTCCTAAACAACTCTAAAAAAATCTTCATTAAATTCTTGACAAATTCTAATCAAATACTAAATTTTTTTTAAAGAAATCCTAAAAAAATCTTAATCGAATTCTAAAAAAATCGTAATAAAATCTTTAATAAATTCGAATAAAATCTTAAATAAATCCTAATCAAATCTTAAGTAAATCCTTGATAAATTGTAATCAAATCCTAAATCCTAAACCAACTCTAAATCGTATAAAAATTCTTAAAAAATCCTATGGCAAATTGAAACTTCCATAACTAAAAATCAAACTATTGATTTTAATTCAAATTTTGTATACTTTTCAAAACTTAAGCTAGCAATAAGCACAAACGTTTTTAAGAAGATCAAACTTATCAAATAAAAGATAAATCCTAAAATCCACTTAATTATTGGTTGGTTCCTTCTCCAATTTTCATGTCAATTTTCTTAAGCCAAAATTTCTTAATTCCAACATTAAATACCTCTCAAAATTCACATATATGTTAAAAATTAAGTCTACTATCTACTTGTGCAAATTTCATTTCAATCCAATTAGCAAATTGCTAAAAATCTTAGAAACTCTCAGTAACCCTTAAAACTCCATTTTTGAGACCCTAGTCCTTTTCAACTTCAATAACCTTCAATCTAATTGTTTTTAATCATGCTCAAAATTACAACACGCAATAAGGACAATTATAAACACAAACCCACAAATTTTTATCCATGGATCTACTACCAAATTTATAAAATTCTCCCATTTTCCAAAGTTCTTAGAATGTCATTACAAACTCAAATTGCTCAAAAATCATGCTCAAAAAAATCCTATGAAGTCTTCTCTCAAATTCCACTCTTTAATTTGCAAAAAAATCCTAAAATTGCCATAAGTACATAGTTTTGTGCCTTTGATTCTCATTTCAATCATAGTTGGCAACCAATCCTTTCCGGGTAACAATTCTTCTTTTCTTGAAGTAATTTTTGCTGAAATCAACTCTTAATTGTACATATATATATATATATATATATATATATATTTAATCTTCTTTATTTTGTCTTATTTATGGTCCTACAAAGTAAATAAAAGCCCATTTTTCTAAAAGGCAATATTTGCACTCTTAATTTTACTAAATTTGACTATTATCTATAAAATAATTTGTTACAATATTGTGAAATAATATTTTCACTAGTATGATATTTTCTTCACTCTTTCATCTAATAGACATGTTATATCACATATGTTTTTGCTAGTATATACAGTGACAAACAAAACCGAGTACAAAATCTGAATACTCATAGTTCATTGATCCTTCCAACTGACACATAAGTCAATTGATAGAATTACTTTTTTATTGTGTGTATTCATCCAGTCCTCTATATGGATGAAAAATCTCATTATCATTTGAGGTAGGGTTTATGAGAAAAGTGTTGTAGAAGCACACAGACGTGCGTACTCAGTTTTGGTTACTTCTTCTTGCCGAATTTCGAAATTTTAATGTACACTCCTTGTTGCAAGATTTGAGGGCATTTTTTGTTTGTTGTCTTGCTCTTGTTGTGTACTATCTATAGTGAAAGTTGATTTGTCAATTGTATCTCTATGCCTCGGTTGTGTGAATCATTGAAGCATCAAGCATTGGTGCAGCTTAGGAGTGGTGTTTCTACAAGAAAAGTTGCAGACTCACTTGGAATGAGTCAGCCTTCAGTAGCTCATCTGAGGAGGGAGATTAGTGGTGAAATAGAAAAGCAAAGAGGAGGACGTCCAAAGGTTTTAGGAGAGCAAGAGAAGCGACTTGGTGTGCACCTTGTCACTGCTGGTTGTCTCAAAATGGCAAGTGCAGTTGCAAAACAACTTTGAAAAAAAATAGGTAAACACTTCTGAGACATCACCTTGAGGCATGGTTTGAGAGAAGCTGGTTTGGGTGCTTGTATGCAACAAAAGTAGCCTCTACTTGCCAAAAGACATGTTCTTGCAAGGTTGAGTTTTGCTCATAAATACAAAAATTGGACCATTGATGATTGGAGACGGCTTATTTTCAGTGATGAGACAAAGATTAACCTAATCAACTCAGATGGTAGGTCTTAGTATTGGTTGAGAGAAGGAGAACGACCTGGACCTAAACATGTTAGTCAAACTATCAAACATGGTGGTGGTTCAATTATGATTTGGGATTGTATGACTGCTTTTGGGCCAGGTGCTTGGTATCAAATTGAAGGTAGAATGGAGCAACACTTGTACAAAAAAAATTTAGAAACCTACTTGTAAAGTACCACACAGAATTACAACTTAGATCCTACTAAGGTGTTTTTTCAACGTGATAATGATCCCAAACATATGGCAGAAAGTGTTCAGTTGTGGCTCTCTTCACAGCCATTTCAGCTCCTTCGATGGCCAGCTCAATCTCCAAATTTGAATCCAATGGAACATTTTTGGGCCCTTCTCAAACAGCGTTTAAGCCAAGTCACTCCAAGACCAAGAGGTGTTCAAGAATTGTGGGAGAATGTTTGTAGTATTTACCCTAGTTTTGATGCAAAAGATTGTGAGAAACTATACAAAAGTATGCCAAGAAGGATTTCAGCTGTTTTGGAAGCAAAAGATTATTGGACTAAATATTGAAGTTTGAAGATTTTCTTTGAACAATACTGAGTACAAGACATAGTTGTTGATTTGACTTTGTAGAAGGATGTTTAGTTATCAATTTGATGTGCAACTTTGTACATGTGTACAAGACTGTGTGTATTATTCCATGTAACTTTCAGATTTATAAAGCAATCATTGAAATTTCTGTAATTGCTCTTGAAAGTTGGCACTTCAGATTTTGTACTCGGTTTTGTTTGTCACTGTAAATACATATTTATGTAAATATTAATAATAATAATGTTTTAAAATATTTTTAATTTAATAAGCTAAAAGAATAAAATAAAACTAAATAGTCTACGGCAATTTGATAGATTAATGCAAAGTAGGGGAAGGGGGACGGTCGACGTGTGGAAGCAGTGGCGGCTGATCCATCCATGCGGGCATCTGTGCATCCATCTGTCCATCCCCCGCGGCTCCACCGAACCAACCCTGAGCCTAGGTTCAAAAGTCCTCAGCTCGACAAACTCGACATGGACTCGATAGGACTTCATTTGGGCTGGCGTAGACCCCTTAAATTTGGATGTAGATGATTGCCAGCCGGCGCCTCTTGGTTCGGGCAGTCGAATTTCTTCGCAGAGGAGGCTCAGCTTCAGATTCCAGCATCAGGTGTTGGCTTAGCGTGTGACTGATTATTGAACATCTTCACATTGTACTTTTCCGATTGCTGTCGGAAATTCCACCAAGACCCGTCATTATTTTCTTCAGTGTGATATCTGTCTCCGGCTCGCCTGGCATTTGCGGGTATGTGGGTATGTTTTTCTGTTTGGTTCATATATCTATTTCGGAGCCTGATCCTCTGTAATCCTAGGTTATATTTTCGATTTCTTGGATTCTCAAGTGAGGGGATGGATCTTAGTTGTTTCTTCGGCATCTGTTTTAATGCAGTGCATACCCTCTGATAGTTACAGTTTCTTCTCTCCTTTTCACTTATCTTCTCTTGAGAATATGCAAAATGTATTGATGCTCTTTCCACAATGCATGTTTAGAATGTAATTGGAACCATTTTTCTCGTGAATTCTTAGCTGCAGGCATTTGTGGTCTCTGCTTTGTGAATGTCTTTCTATTGAACAGTTGTGTAGTGTCTTTTAGATGTGTATGAGGACCGAACGTTGTAGTTGTGAATGCAGATATTGGGTTTTGATCTCTTGCACGTCTCATCCTAATTGTGTAGAATCCGCAGGATTGGATGTACACTGTGAATACTACAGTGGCTATGGCGCCTTCGTTATCTTCCGTTCAAGCTGGCACGGGCACTAGGAGCTCCGTTGCATCTACAACCACTTCTCTTGGACGACCTCTGCGCACTCTCCCTTCCCTCCGTTTACCCTCTCTCCGAATCGGTGTCCTTGCACCAAGTTGTAAATCCTCGCATATTCATTGGATATCATTATCTTCAAGCTTCTTGGCCAATTTTTCAGCAATTAGAAACAGAGCGTCAAGCAATGCGATGTCAAACCTTCTCGTTTTCAGGAGGCACTCCTACTCAAATAAGATGATTTCAATCAGATGTGCAATTTCATCAGCGCCTAATGCAAGTGGGGAGTCCATATTGCCGCAAGGGGCAACAGAAGTGGACGCATTTTACATGAGGATGTGTGTGGATCTTGCAAGGCAAGCAGTTGGAAAAACTTCACCCAACCCAATTGTGGGTTGTGTTATTGTCAAGGATGGCAGGATTGTTGGCCGCGGGTTTCATCCCAAGGCTGGAGAACCTCATGCTGAGGTAAGCTTCCGAATGGCACAGTTTTCTTCAACCCTCGAAGGTTTTCTAGCTGAATGTGGTGACATGAACTTGTATTCCACAAAGGAGGTGTTTGTTGAAGTTTTGAATCCATCTAGTTTTTATAGCACTGGTCCTCTTTTATTTGTTTGAGAACTACAAGCATCATATAGTAATGTGGTGGGAGAATGTTCATCCCAAGGTTATTTGCTCCAGAATAAATCATTTTCCTTGGTTTCATTGAAGTTGGCATTCATCATATGTTACACTGTCCAAGACTTGAGTTTGTCCTTAGAAGAGCAACCTCATCTTGTGGTGGCAGGTGTTCGCCTTGAGAGAAGCAGGGCCCTTGGCACAGGGTGCAACCGCTTATGTCAGTCTTGAGCCGTGCAACCACTACGGTCGGACCCCGCCCTGCAGTCAGGCATTAGTGAAGGCTAAGCTGAAGCGTGTGGTTGTCGGTGTCGTCGATCCAAACCCTCAAGTTGGAGGTAGGTTTATTCGCTGGAATACACCCATCTCTTGTTTTGGTAGATGATACGATGGCTGGAGATGAACATGGTTCTCGTACTGCCGATCTGTTGCTGCTGTAAATTCAATGCTTTGATTTTTATTTGATACAGGAAAGGGCATCAAGACATTACGAAATGCAGGAATTGAAGTCGTGGTGGGTGTGGAGGAAACGCTTTGTTTGAAAGCAAATGAAAGCTTTATGCACCGGATGGCCACTGGTCGGCCCTTTGTCACCCTTCGGTATGTCTGTCACTCTTCCTCTCTTACTTTTCATTAGTTCCCAGGAAGAGCATACGTTATTTCGCACGAATCCATGTACCTGCAGTTGCTTTAAATTTCACGTTCGTTGAAATTGATCATTTTGCTTGTCCCTTCAATTCATGATAATACAATTTCGTTCCTTTATGTATCTACTCCATTTTAATTATGTTATTCAGCTGGACGTAACTGATCCATCTACTCGGCCAATCATTCCTGGTATTTTAGGTATTCCATGTCAATGGACGGTGGGTTTTTGGGAAACATGGGGCTTAGCAATGCACAAGGAGGCCTATACAGTAAATTGTTGCAGGAGAATGATGCTGTCGTGATTACAGATGCGGCTGTCTTAGATGATCCAGATCTCCTCTCCTCTGAGCCAGGCGCCAAGCAACCTCTGCGCGTGATCCTTGCCAGGTAATTTGCTTGATGTTACCATTCTGTCGCCGCATTTGTTTTCTATCTGTAGTGCACGTTCTAATGATCAACTGGGATATTCCACAACTCCTTTAGAATCTTGTCAGCATGTAATTTCATAGAACTGAATGAAAAGTAATGGGTTTAAGGGAATATTTCTCGTGGGTGCAGGTCTCTGGATCTGCCAGTGGAGTCGAAAGTCTTTGACACATCGTATGCCAAGACCCTGGTGCTGGCCGACCAGAAATCATGCATTGACGACATCCAGAGAAAGAGTGCAGATGGGAAATCTATAGAAGCCAGGTTACGAGCGGGAGGCGTGGATGTAGTGATGATGAACGATTTAACCTTGGAGAATGTCTTGAGTGTGTGTTACCAGCTCGGAGCCACCTCGGTTCTACTAGATTCTAGGGGTCCTGTATCTTCAGGCCTGGAGAACTTCCTGGGACAGCAAGCCCTGGATGAAGAGGCGGCTCAAAAAGTGGTTGTGCAGGTAGCGCCTATATTTCTTGGAGAGAACAGAACTGAACCATGCTTCCGCATGGACAGTGATCTAGTCAAATTAGAGAGAGTGTCCAGTCACATGGTAGGCCAGGATGTTGTTATTGAAGGTTATTTTCCTGAACGTTCTTAAAGGATCTTCCCAGGCGCCCCTTGGTACATGTAACATTTCTATTTGGTCTTGCATCTCTAAGTTTTTATAACACACAATAAACATGATGTATATTCTCTTCTATATTCTTAGATTAGATTAAAATATTTTCTTGATAACAAATAATAAAATCATCTAAAATTTTTCAAGAAATATTATTAATTAGATATTAAAAAATAGTTAGAACATTTATGAGTCTAAAATGCATGACATTCTATTCAAAATATCTATATCCAATTCAAAATACAATCTTCTATTCATTTCATTTTTTATGTGTATCAAATTTGTATACTCCTTGTAGATCTTTTTTTATATAAATCTTTGCTTAATTCAATTGATCAAAAAGTCACAATATCAAAAGTAGTAGATATCTATTTTTGATGGTAATCTTGTTAAATCCTCAATAATCCATAGTCATCCATAGTGATCCATCTTTTTTCTTCATAAACAAGATATACAATCATATAAAAACTTTGTAAAAAAAATTGATCTTAAGAAATTAACTTGATCTTAAGTAAAAATTAATTTTAAATGATAGTTATACGATGGATTCTAAGAAAGTTTAAACTATCATGGATTGGAAAATATTAAGAACAATAAGAGATTTCTAATATTTTTTTAAAATTTGCCAATTATCATCTAATTTTTATCAAGAAATTTTCTTAAGTTGCAACTTCATTTAGATGTTTGACTTGTAAAGACAACCTTGAGTGGAATAAAGAAGTTGAAGATGTATTTGAAGTTCTAAAGATAGTTTTTATTTGTACACCAATCTTGTATTGTGTCAACTATTTTAATGCCTTTTTTTTATGGAAATAGCTCAATTAGACATTATTTTGAATGCGATATTGACACAAATGGAAACAAATGACAAACTTCACTTAATAGCTTTTTATTTAATTTTTTTTGTAATAATTAAGATTAATATTAAAATAATAAAAAAAAAGAACTTTTTTTGATTGTGGATTCATTTCAAGAATAGCACCATTATTTTGAAGGTACTTATAGTCAAGTAACTATTTAAACAAATTATAAGAACTTCAAGTATTTCATATCAATATATATTTTGAATCATTATCAAATCTATTAGACCATGTTTTTGCTAAGATTTAAATTCAAGATTATTTATTGATTAAAAAAATAAGATTTATCAAATATTCGTTCTAGGTATTCTTATTTTATACCAAAAGAAGAAGATATAAATTTTAATCAACAATGTACTACTCTTTTAAAGCCGAAGCAATTTCATCTTATATAATAAAATCAATATTGACTATTGATTCAACTTTTTTTGATTAAATTTAATTAAATATATTTTTGGATCTTTTTATTAAAGATAATAAAAAAAATTCTTCTAAATTTCATAATATTTTTAAGTTTGAATTAAAAAAAATCTACACTATTTGAAAAACACTTACATATTTTAGAAGATAAAACACAACTACATATTTTTCAAGCTACTTACAATTTTATAGTTGCAGGATATTTTGGATACAATAAGATATTGGAATTAATATCAAGATATTTTTGATGGCTTCAAATATAAAAGGTAGTTAAAGACTTTGTACAATCATGTGATATTTATTCAAAATCAAAAACTTTATATCTTTGACCTCAAAAACTTTTTCAACCACTAATTTAGACATAAAACTATCTTCTAATTTTTAACTTCAAATCAATAGACAAACATAATAGGTAAATTAAGTTTTAGAATAGTATTTGAGATATACCATCAATTACCGTTAAGATGATTAGATAATTTTTTTTATATTGACAAAATTTGCCTGTAATAATATATTATATATATATATATATATATATATATTTTATTAATTATGATTATTATCTATAACTTGATATTTGTGACTTCTCAAAAATTGATAATTCTATAATAAATGACTTGGCAAATCATTTATAAGAGTTACTTGTAAAAATAAAGATACAATTAAAAAAAACTTAAGAACAATAAAATATTAATATAGATGTTTATTGTAAAAAATAACCTTAATTCCGAGTTGGAAATAAAGTATGGTTTTTCTATTGTAACATAAAGATTAGTTGTTTTTATCACAAGTTGGATTATCATGGACTCAAACCATTTATTATTTGTCAATAGATCAATCTAATTGCTTATGGATTATACCTATAAGAGTCTATAAAGATCTATCTTGTATTCTATTTATTCTTTTTGAATTATACAAGATAGTAGATATATCAAAAAGAAGACAAATTTCACTTTTTTCTTTTTTTTATAAAAATTGACTATAATTAAGATTTTGAAGTAGAAGAAGTCTTACACTTAAGGTGGTGCCAAAATAGGTTGGAATATCTTATACATATATACAAATATAATATTAGTGAACATATATGAAAGCCAATTAAGAATCTTAGTAATGTTTTAAATAAAGTTGATACTTTTTTAATCTTTTAAAATAACGATAAAGAATAAAAATAAATAAATAAATATATATATTTATTGAAGATTGTATTCTATCTTCTATTTTTATCTGTAATTTTTTTTTATATTTGTGGGACTAAAAAGATGAAAAATCAACAATTAAAAGATTCAATATATAAGCTATTTTTTGATAAGTTTTTAGATGAAGCATTGAAATTGTTATAGGCTTCAAGACAATGTAATAGAGATAAAGATCTTGAAGAACGACATGTTCTTCATTAAATAGATGGTGAGATATAATGTATTTGATATCAAAGTTTTAATTATAGACTTTCAATGTTTAGTGATATTATTAAAGCTATGATCCATATATGATAATATTTTACATATTTTATTTGAAAGAAATTTCTAAAACCTTAATAGTTATCAAATAAGGGAATATTTTTTTGTCTTATTATGAGATATTAATAATGGTTGAGAAGACTTATCAACTATCTTCAAAAATAACAAAGATAAGAGTATACAACAAAATTAATTTGTTGCATCTTAGACTTCCTCATTATGTGATTTTTACTTCATGTCGAACTTGTTTTTAAAAGAAAGAGTAATGTCATACACATGTATATTTATCTAAATAAACATAAGTACAAGTAAGTAAATTTGATAATATCTTCTAGATTTAGTCTCTTAAAAGCTTTATAAATGCAAATTGGTTTTATATGTGTTAATTGATGATTGGTAAGTTGAAAATTTTGCCAATAAGTTGGCCATGTAGCACATACATAGGAAACTTATCTTGTAAGTTATAAATGTTTCTTGCAATTTGGACATGTGCCAAAAGTCCTGTAGAACATTACCTCATAGCTCCTATAGATAGTGTATATAGAAGCATGAGTAAGACCTTCTTCACTTTTGTCAATGCCTTTTTTATTCTTGATCTTGTTTCAAGAGTCTCTTGTCTTCTTATTTTTCATAATAGTCATTCTACCATTAAATCTACACTACTTTTGAGTGAATATCTACTCTTTTCAAGGGATACAAAAGTGTATTGCCATTTTGATTGTTTGAAATTCATGTTCTTAACATCATCCTACTTTGCTTCATCCAATCAAGTCCTAGATTTCTTTAAACTTCACCAACACTCTAATAATTTTCCTTGAACCTTTGATGCCTTTTGATCAGTAGCAACTTACTTAGATTAAATTATAAGTAGTGGTAATTAATCTAAGATTTATTAATCTTTAATATTTCTACAAACATTCAAGTGGTTGTTTACATTTAATTGTATTTTTTGTTTGTTGTCAATATAGCTTTAGAAATATCAAATAAGGGACTCAAAGCAAATTTGAATTCATTTGATTTAACATATTTTAAAATAATTAAATAATATGATATAAAAATAATTAGTAATGTATATTAGTTATTATTATTGTTATTATTATTATTATTACTATTTATGTTGGTTTTTTTTTTTCTTTCTTTCTTTCTAAAATTGTCCTTCAATATTTTGATTTTAATATTTTGATTTTGATGATTATAATTTTCTTCTAATCATATTAAATTAATATCTTGTGGAAGATATTTTGTTTGTGTTCATCGTTGATTCCTGGCTCTCTCATAAATTTAGCAAAATTATCAATTCGACATAGCATTTTCTCATGCATAACATATTGGGATGTCGCTCACTTCATTCCAAAATATCTTAAAACCTGCCCTGCCTCCTAAACTTGACAAATTATCAAGGGGTTGGGATATTTTCGAAGGTTGAAGTTGCTACATTGACATCGGAACGAGCCGGAAACCCAGAAACTACCTCAGCAACACATGGAGATTATCCTGTTCACACTGCGGTGATGATGCTTGAGTTTTGATATTCTTTTTTCCAATTTCATCACTTGTGTGATTTTGTGCAGCAACTTTTTATAGGAAGTCGTGATGGACAGAGTTCTAGAATGGAAGGATGTAGAAAAGAACCAGTGACCACTTCCATTATCTGCTCCAGGTCACGATTTGAGAGCAGCAGCGAGGGACCTTGTGTGTCTTTACCTGAGCGAGCGTGAGCGTTTGAGAAATGGATCTGACGCTTCAACCCAAGTTTATTGGCACGTTGACCGTTTCATGATTCTAGTTTTATCACCCAGATTGTGACGTAACATTTGCAACTGAGGCCAGTAGTCTACTATAGCTCGTTTCAAAACTCTATATTTTGCGAGACTGGGTTGCATTTACTTACACGCAGTGTGACCTAGAAGCCACAATGTCGATTAGACTAATGTGCATTGGTGCGATACGAAGAGAAATTATCAATTGCATTCAAGATTTAGAAGAACTAAGGAATAGTTGAGGCGGTATATGTGCATGGTTTTACCATGATAACATGTGTTAGAGGGATTCTGTTCATTCTGGGTGGTAAGGATGATGCGTTCTAGCTTCACAAATGCGGCCATTCAATATAATATTATGTTTCGCTGCAGGTTGTACCCATGGTTTTAAATTTCCCATCAAATGTGCTGAATTTGTGGCATCATTAGCTGTGTTGATACCACTTTTTCTTTTTTGTTGTCTGACTGACTTGTTGGGATGATGTTTTGCAGATATTGGAGCCAATCTTACGGGTACATTTTAATTTGCTTCTGGCTATGAGGTTTTGTACCTGCTGTAGGGTTTCTGTTTAGTCCTTGTAACTTCTCTACTTTTAGTGGTTTCTTTTGTTAAAATAGTTTTTTATTCCTCAAATAAGTATCAATTTTGTTCAAGGGTAAAGGGTTTCAGGGGTTGTGGATTCAAGTCCATAAAATTTCTTTCCAGATATTTTCTCTGCCAGGATTGACGATTTTTTCTTGATCTGGAGCTTGCTTGTCTTGCTTCATCTTTTTTTTGAGTGATTTTCTGGTATCAGATGGCATGTTTTCCGGGAGCTACCATGGCAAGAAGTGCCCTCCGCCAGATCTTGTTCACGTATTGCAGCGAGCTTGGGATGCTGGACTTATTCGTATCATTGTGAGACTAAATGCGGCACAGTCTTACCTACTTTGCCCTATACTCTTGTTTTCTCTGACAAGTATAGATAAGCTTCGAGTTTTCAATCTTGGACAGCAGAAGGACTTGTTGATGCTGTTCAAGAAATTTTGCTGAAACTTAGTAATATGTATCATGAATAAGACGGTTGTGCTCTACGTGCATGTACGACATACTTCTATTTTTTATTCTCTTTGTGTATCAAAACTGTGAAATAAAGAACAATATATGAATCTGTGATCGATGTATTTGTCATAACTTTGATGATTGTGGTTTTGCCGATTAGGTGACAGGAGGATCTTTGAAGGAGTCGAAGGAGGCCTTGTCTTTGACTGACATAGATGGTATGGCCTCTTCAAATTTTCTTTAAGGAATATATCTGTCAAGGAAGCGGCGGTTTCCAACAAAAAAATGATCAAATGCATCCTGTAATGCTGGATGATCCTTAAATTGTCTCTATATCTGGTCTGAAATTTGGACAGGAAAAAACAATGAAGTCTTGATCATATTTCAGTTCTGTAGCGTCGCACAGTTTGTTTCGTTTTGTACACCAGACATCTGTAAGGGTGCTTCGAACGTTAGTGTCCGTTTGAATGAAATCTCTTTTGCAATACCATGTCCTGCTGCCATGGGATGTGCCCGCATGACATCACATCGTTGGAAGAAATGCAGACCGTTTATTCTTTACAGTTAGATGCACGGTGTGACCTGTATCAACAGCCTATATTTGGTACCTTCGCTTGTAAGCGTGTGAATCCCACAAGGAGGATCTAGAGTTCTCAAGTTGAAACTGTTGCTTTGAAAAGTACATCATCCTCATGATTTCAGAACATTTTGCCACTGATTGTGCATTTAATGATGATCTGAAATTGGGATGGCTTTGTGATTTCCCAGGAATTTGAGGAGAGTGGAGACTCAGAGAAGCATTTGCAGGACCTTTTGCAACTCACTATAGATGGTGTTGCCAGAGGGAAGGTACTGACTCATCACATGGATATCTGCATTTACTTCTGGCTCTTTCTTTGAGTACAAGCTTGAAATGTAATGTTGACTTTAACCGTGTGAGCTTCTTTCAAAGAAGCTTTGTTGAGCATGACCATATTCTGGCTTTGAGAAGCTGGATGTAAAGTCGGTAATACCTGTCCAGTAATGTGGTCAACATTAAGCAAGCACTCATGTTAATTTTAGAGTTTGCAAAAGGGACATCACTTGAAGTAACGCGAGGTGCAGTATACTAGGTGCAGTATACGAATAACAGGTTGTAGCAGTTGGTGAGTGTGGCTTGGACTATGATCGCCTCCAATTTTGTCTCAGCTGAGACTCAGCGCCGGTACGTTTGTTTTCATACTATTTTAAACAAGTTATTTTTACCTCAGAGAGTAAACTACTTTTCAAGATTTTGGTATTAGGAGTCGTTCTCAGTCTTGAGTAATACGTTATATGCGTTTTTATTAAAATTACTGGTTTTGCAGTTATTTTGAAAGGCAATTCGAGATCGCTGAGGCGACAAAATTACCTATGTTCCTTCACATGAGGGCCGCTGCTTCCGACTTTCTTGACATTATCAAATGCAATCAACACAGGTTGACTGTTCAGTCTGATGTCTTATAATAGTCTTTTGACTGGGAAAAGGCTCCTCAATGGCAGTCGTACTCAGGGTCTTTGTCAATTAATTATTTTCTTTGTGTCACCAGATTTATTGCAGGTGTAGTGCATTCTTTCACAGGAACTAGCTAAGAAAGGGATCAGCTACTAGCTATTCCTAACCTTTATATTGGTAAATTTCTTGGCTTCAACGTCAGACTTGGACTGCCATAATCTGCTACATTAACTGAAAAAGGTTTAACTGAAAATTTCCCTTGTAGTAGAATGTATAACTAGAAAATTTGATGAATTTCTGTTGGCTCTATTCAAATCGACAGGTATCAATGGGTGCTCATTGAAAAGAATCTAGAAGTAATGGCTGGAATTCAAGTAGAGAGGATGATGATTGAAATTGATTCTCTTTATTGCAACATAAAGAATACATATGTAGGAATCAAGTATGTCAAAACTAATTGGCTTTCAAAAAAAAAAAAAAAAAAAACATGATTAATAATTATTCATAAAAACTTGAAATTATTGAAGAAATTCACTAAATAAGATATAAGTCAGTTTAAATCAAAATGGTTATATACAAGACAAGAGTGAAATGAGATGCCTCTCTTTTTCAACATTCTTTATTTATAGGAGGAATTTACATCTAATGTACTTGATATTCATCTATTATTGAATTAAGTTCTTGGTTCTTGAATGATACTTTAAATTCTTTATAAAAGTAAGATATCCTTGATTATCATACTTCATTGGAGTTGCTTTCAATTACACAAGTCTAATATCTTCTAAAACGTTTTTTAGCCAAAATGCCTCTATTGTATCTTGATTTGTTGCCATGTATTTTGCCTCTATTGTAGACTTTGTAATTATTGGTTGTTTCTTATAATTCCATGAGATTACTCCTACTTTAGTAAAGAATATATATCATATTGTTGACTTTCTATCTTTACATCTTCAATCCAATCCACATCATAATAACCATGTAATGCAATATTATGTCTTTTAAGACAAATTTTGAAGTTTAAAGTACCTTTCAAATACTTCATAATCCTCTTGATGGTTACTTAATGGATTAGTCCAGCCTTTCATATGTGTTGACATATAACACTCACCGTATATGCAAGATCCATCCTTATGCCAACCATTGCATACATAAGTGAACCTCTTATTGCCTCATATAGAATATCTTTTATATTATCTTCAATGTGAGCAAATTCTTCATCCATAAGCTTCATCAACTTCAAATTGGCTATTAAAGGTGTTTTAATGGACTTACATTTTTTCATATTGCATTGTTTTAACATCTCTTTAATGTGCTTGCTTTAGCTCATTGTAATAGTCTTGTTACTACAATCTCTTAGAAATTTCATTCTTAAATGATAGTAGAGCTTTTTCAAATCATTTATCTCATATTCCTTCTCTAACTTTGTCTTCAACTAATCTATTTTCTTTATATTGTTATTCAATATGATTAAATCATTTACATAGAGGATAATAATCAATATGAACTCATTTGATTGCATCCCATACAAGGAATGATCAGCCTCATTCCTTACAAATCTCTCATTCATAAAGTGTAATGAGACATAGATAAGATAACTATCTTATTAATACATAAAAATAGGTAATTGAGGTCATTTATTTTATTTTTTATTTTTTATTTTTATTTTTTAAAATTAAAGCCAAATTGGTAGTCAATATAGGATCCACCATAGAATACCTTAGAGGAATTAAAGATGGTTATCTAGGTATGATCCACCTCTAGAAATTTTTTGCAAGGCAGTTATCAAAGTAGGATCCACCTTTAGATTCTTTTAAGAAGGTGGTTACCAAGTTAGGGCCTACTTCTAAATTATTCTAAAAGAGTAATTATTTCGGTTGAACCTACCATTAAAAATATTCTATAAAGTTTTAGGATGATTAGATAAAATATAAATAAGACTAATTGAGGCTATTTCAAGCATTCAATCAAGTATAACTTTGATTCTTTTTTCTCAGTAAAGTTTGGTTTGTATTTTTTATTGTATTGTGTTTTATTTTTTTTGCTTTGTTTTATCTTTTATGTCCTATTTTGTTTAATTCTATTCAATTTTATTTTGATTCATTTTGCCCTACTTTATAGTAAGATTTATGTTGCTATAGACTGAAAGGATTTTAGATCTTTAAAAGAATTTAGTCTTGTTTCATTGGTATCAGAATGAATGTTGGTCTATTCTTTCGTAGTGTGTTAATAGCCACTATCTAGCTAGAGGTCAGTTGTTGTAGTTACTATGGTTATTATTTTGAAGCTACCATGAGCTACTTTTAAAAAATCAATTAGAAGAATAAAAAGGATTACGATAGCAAAGTTTGGTAAGAAAATTTGCAACACAAGAGATATAGCGAAGCCATCGTAGATAGAAGCTCAAGTGCAATACCTCCTAGACCAAACAGCTACTCTATAAGGACAAATAGAAGCTTCAAATCCTTAGAATTGATATTTGCTAGGCTAAAATTAAGCAAGTGTGAAACATATTCTTGAACTTCAAAGCAATAATATGTATGCCAATGGCTCTTTAATATGTGACAATACTTCCAACTATATGGAGTAAGCTTCAATGAAGGAATTATGTATGCAGCTAGCTATTTGAAAGGTGCAACAATCATTTGGTGGCAACATTGATATCAAAAGTATGAAACTCAAGGTAGATTTTATAACTAGGAGGAGTTTGAGACAAAATTTAGGAATCAATTTTGATCCATTAATGCAAAAAAATTAACTTGTGATGAAATTGGCTAACTTTATATAATCCAAGTGAGTACAAGATTATATCTTTTGATTGAAGTTTCTATGTCTCTAAATTGACAATGTTTTAGAAGCAAAGATAATAGATTAAATTATCTAAGGATTGAAACCTACAGTTCAGCAAAAGATGGAATTAAGGGATCCACAAACATTTGAAGAGGGAATTAGGATTGTAAAGAGGATGGATTCTATAGATTTTAAAAGCCATGGAGCATGACCTATAAGAAAAAATCTTATGCCACTATTCAATATTATAGCATGATAACCAATGTCGATGGAGATTGATGCCTTGTAAGGACCATTAATACTACAAATACGACAAATATTGGCACATAAGAAATTATATTATTATTATTATTATTGAAAGCCAAGCCATTAGATAAGAGATTGTCTAAAGTATCAAAATTTAGATACCAACAAATGAAGATGGATTCATAATCTTGAGACTCATAAGATGATAAAGAAGCAAAGTAGGAAAATAAGGCTCTCAAATAAAAGCACCGAAAATTAATACTAGAGATAGTTATTGTCTCTCAAAGACAAATGGCATGATCTCAGAAAACTATCAAAAGGTTTGATTAATATATATACAAGGTTGATTCAGTGGACAACCATGTTGAGTACTTATAGATTGCGGCTCTATAAAAAATTATATCTTGATTGTGATTGCTAATTGACTTAGAATTAAAACCAAGCTGATGAAAGAAAAAAGTATGTATTTAGTTGATGATTGAGAGAATGTATTAAATGAAACATGTAAAGAAGAAATCTTGAGGTTGAATCACATCTATACCTTGAAAGAAAAGTTCAAGGTAATAAAGCTTAGATATGACATTATCTTGGTATACCATGGCTAAAGGTAAAAAATATGCAAATTGATTGGTAAGTAAGGATGATCTCTTCCAAAGACAATAAAAGCAAGGTGATTCTTTATACTTTTGCATTGAGAGAGGTAACAAAATAATTTGAGGCTAAAAGCTTACTTGTATAGATGACCTCTTTGAAGAAGCAAATATAATATAGCAGTCGATATAATAGTTTTAAATCTTGCTTCAATGATAGAAAAGACAACTGAATAAGTTGAAGGGGCAAAGCAACTCATATGTGAATATTGAAATATTTTTCCAATTGACTTACTTAGTGGTGTGCCACTTCATCAAGGTACATCTTTTCAAATAGAAGTATTGCCTAAAACCAAATTAACAAGTTAATTAATTTATTGCCTAATACCAAATGAACTTGAAGAGCTACAAAAGATATTGAAAAAATTCTTGAAAAAGGACCTCATTCAAGAAAGCATGTTGCTATGGGAAGCATCTATATTCTTTGCATCCAAGAAGGCCAATGGAATTGATTTTGTATTGATTATTGAAGCCTCAATAAGCATACTATTAAGAATGCATATCGACTTCTATGCATGAATGATCTTCTTGACTAACTTCAAGGTACAACCATCTTTAGCAAATTAGATCTTCTCAATGGCTATTGATAAATACCTATTGCAAAAGAAGATATAAAAAAGATGGCATTCTGTATGAGCTATGAACATTTTGAATAGCTTGTTTTACCTTTTGGCTTCACCAATGTTCCAACTTCTTTCATGGATCACGTGAATAGATTGTTTTGGGATCTTTTGGACAAGTATGTCATTATTTTTATTGATAATATCCTAATCTATAGTAAAATCTCTAAAGAGTATGAGCAATACCTATAAAAAAGTGCTATGCTTGCTACAAGATAGTATTTTTTATTACAAGTAATCTAAGTGTAAACTTTGGAAGTTAGAGATTATTTTTTAGGGCATGAAGTGTCCTCTAAGGATGTAAATATGGAGCAAAATAAGATGAGAGCAATGAAAGATTGGCCAGCCCTCAATGATGCTTTTGAAGTTTGCTCATTTTTAGGCCTTGCTGGATAATATTGCCATTTTATTTGGCAATTTTTATAAATTGCTGCTTCATTGATAAACCAATTGAAGAAAGGTGTTTCATTTGAATGGTAATTAGAAAAACAAAGCACCTTAAATAGGTTGAAAGAAGCACTCATTATTACTTCAATATTACAATGGTTGTCATGGTAGAGAATATTTGCCTTAAGAAAATGTTAGACTTCTGGTGATTACTAATTGCTCAACTAAGCTTCTAGATAAAAAAAAACACCAAGTTTATATATAAAATTTTCCTTATAGGAGCAATTACATCAATATATAAGCCATAAATACCAAAGGTCACAAAAAATATGATGTAAATATTATAAAACCTTGTATATCCTTAAGATGAATTTTTTCTAAATTTTAACAACTCATATCTCACAATTAAACTGTCCAAATAAACCAAATTTTTACATGAAGTACTAATGTACTTTTAAAAACTACCACAAAAATTTTTAAGTGCAAATTTATTATGGGTCTTGAGATATTGCCAAAATCCTAACAATAACTTTAAATCCTTATTTATATACATGCATGTGCAATTTTCTTCATATCTCACAAATTAAATATTTAATTAACATAAAATTTTAATATATATCTTTTTAACCTAATAACACATACTTTTGAAAGTTTTGAGCCAAAAATTCATCCAAAAACTCAAGATATGGCTCCAACCATTACTATCAATAAAGTGATTCACTAACTGCCTTTGAATTATATGTGTTGTCTTCAACGCTCTATAACTTCTTCATACAAACTCCATATGCAGAAATTCCTTCACAAAAGATATTGATCTTAAGATCACCCTTGTGGCCATAGTTTTTAATTTCCAAAATCAATCATAAAAATCCATCACTTTAATTCCAAATCCTCTAAAATTTGCACACAAATTATAGTCCAAATCCTAAACCTTACAATCTTTGCTTTTAATTTTCAAATGTTCCTTGTAAAGTTATCAAAATCTTAGTTATTAGGCATGGCATTTGACCAATATGCATGAAGATCTTTATTTTTAGCTTTCATCCATCCATATCTTACTTTCATTCCTCCAAATAAGTTTTTTTAGAGATTTGGATCTTCATCTTTTAGCTCCAATCTTCTCCTTAAATTTTATATTAAATATTTAAATCTTATATAATTCAAATATTATAATCAATATAAATAAACCTCAAAATAAATTTTCTTATATAAAATCTCTTTAAATTAATCTAATAACTACTCTAAAGTACATCAATACTTATAAATATATTATCTATTTTAGTTAATTTTTATATACTATAAATAATTATAATACAATGTCGTATGATTTCAATCTTTTCTATATACTTGACATTCATGCTTCCAACTTTGTTATTGAAGTGGTCCTTCAACAAGACTTTGGTAGGGGCCTTCAACTTGTGGTATATGAATCACACTATTGTAGTAGAGAGTATTTGCCTTAAAAAAGTGCTATACTTTTAGTTTTCATTAAATACTCAATTAAGCCTCTAGATAAAGTAAAAATCAAGTCTATATATAAAATTATCCTTGTAGAGGCAATTACATCAATACATGAGCCTTAAGTACCAAAGATCACCAAAAATCTGATAAAAATATTATAAAAAACTTATATATCCTTAAAATAAATTCTTCTCAAACTTCAACAATTCATATCTCATGATCGGACCATCCAAACAAACCTAAATTTTACATAAAGTATTGATGTACTTTTAACAACTACCACAAAAAATTTTAACTATAAATTCATTACAAATCTTGAGATATTACCAAAATACTAATAATAGCTTCAAATCCATGCTTACATATATCCATGTGCAAATTTCTTCATATCTCACAAATTAAATATTCAATTATTATAAAACTTTGATATATAGCTTTTTAACTCAATAACACACATTTTTAAAAATAATTAGCCAAAAATTCATTCAAAAATTCAAGATATGGCTCCAACTATTACTATCAATAAAATGACTCACTTATTGCCTCTGAATTACATGTGCTATCTTCAATGCTCTATAACTTCTTCATACAAACTTCAAATGCAGAAATTCCTTCATAAAAGATATGGATCTTGAAATCATTTTTATCATTGCAACTTTCAATCTCCAAAATCTATCATAAAACTCTTTGTATCTTCAAAATAATAATATTATATCTTAAAAAATACTTTAATTTTTAACATCTATAACTTCATCATTCTAACTCCAAATTCTCTAAAATCTATATAAAAATTATAGTCCGAATCCTAAACCTTACAACTCTTGCTTTTGATTCTCAAATGCCTCTTCTAAAGTTGCCAAAATCCTTGTTATGGTCACAAATCGCTTGTTGAATGTCCATTGGGCATGGCCTTCGACCAATAGAAATAAAGATCTTTATTTTTTTCCTTCATTCGACCATGCCTTGATTTCATCCCTCTCCATAAGCCTCATGGTAGTTTAGATTTTCATCCTTAGGCTTCTACCTTCTTTTAAAGCTCTATACTAAACATCTAAATCTTATATAATTTAAATACTATAATAAAAATAGATAAAATTTAAAATAAAGTTCCTTATATCCACTCTCTTTAAATTAATTTATTAACCATTCTAACATACATCAAGACTTATGAACATAAAATATGTTTTAACTAATTTTTACATACTATAAATATTTATAATATGACAACGTAAATTTAGAAGGACAGAGCTCAATTATTGTGCATGTAATTGAGAGCAATTAATAATTATACATGCCACAAAGATGTGGTAACATTATTTTTTTGAATAACTAGTGATAGTTTGGAATAACCATCAATCCCTACTACATAATTTGTATCTAAAAAATATGAAATTATAACATCATCATTAAAAAAAATAATTGTAATTTTTTTATATTTAGCTTAAATACAAGCAAAAGCAACAACATATTCTATTGCAAAATTTATTGTAGAGACCAAATTTGAAAGCCAAATTGGAAGACAAGATAGAAGTTGCTGCCATTAGTAGTGTTATCTTAAACCTAACCAAAGAAATAAAATGGAAAGAAGCTACAAATTAGGATATTTATTTAAAAATGATTAACAATCAGCTAAACATGGATAATATACAATATTAAGATTATAGTATTAATGATGGCTTATTCTATTTAAAGAAGCAGATTTATATATGTGACAATATCATATTTCGGATATGTATACTTCATGAAGGACACAATATTCCAACATCTAGGCATCTAGAGCATAAAAAGTCTCTAGAATGACTATCAAGGACATGATTTTGGATGGATTAGGACCATGAGATTCAAGCTTTTGTGAGCTCTTGCAAGTCATGTCAACCTAATAAAGCACGTAATATGAGACATGTTAGGCTATTGCAGCCAATTCCACTATCTATGGCACGCTGAGATTAAGTGACCAAGAACCTCATTACGTATTTGCTACATACGTCTCATAATCACACTACAATTACTATCTTTACAGACCAATTCTTGAAGCAACTTCACTTGGCTACAATGCGATCAGATACTGATGCTCTAATACTTACATGGATCTTTTTTGAAAATCTTTTGTTACTATAGATTACTTCATGTCATCATTATAGATCAAAATACATACTTTATGGAAATTTTTTGGCAAGCCTTATTCAAATTACTACGCACATGACTTGCTATGTCTACAGCCTTCCATCTTCAAATAGATAAATAAACACAGCATATAAATCAAACCTTCAAAGATAAGCTATAAGCATTTGTGGTGGTTTATTATAATAATTAAGATGAATATTTGATGCTCTTGGAGTTTCCTTACAATGATAGTATTCAATCAAGTATTGGTCATTCACCATTCTTCTTTAATATCAATCAGCATCTAATTATGCCAATAATTCTCCATTATCTCATTGACACCAACAATCCAATAATGGAAGAGTTATACAATGGCTTACAATTGCCTTGTAAGAAGCATGATACCACTTGATTATTGTTGTTGGATTGTAGCACAACAATATGATGAAAATATAATCAAAAATAAAATTTTAACTAGTATCTAATCATCTTGGTTTAATAATAATTCAAGATATTTAAACATGAATTTTATAAAAGGTGCTTAGTTTATTTTCTTATCTTAATAGCTATTAGATTAAAGGTTGATTAGTAATTTTACCTTCTAGACTATAGAAATTCTTTTATTACATTAAAAAGGCCATAAATTGATAATAATCAAATTAAAAGAGGTAAATAATTAATACGGTTGATACTAAGATTAAATTGAGGATAGGATTGGGCTAAAAAATCCCTAGAATAGATTAGATTGATATCCAAGGATCGATCATTTCTGGATAAGATTGAAATCAAACCTCTAGCCACAAAAATAACTACTTAGAATAAAGTAGAGGGAGTATTTGAAGGTCAGCAATTAGGATTGATGAACTAGCTTTAAGTTGATTTTAGAGATATAAGACTTATTTTTAGAGGGCTTGGAATGACTTTAAAATTTTTGTTCAAAATTAGAATTTGTATTCGTGATTTGGGATTTATATAATATAATTAGAACTAGCATTCTTGGCTAATTTGTATAATTGGTGTTACATCTATAGTTCAAATCTTGATAGTATTTGGTTGATTGGATGTGTTAAGTGTGTATAAAATTTTGTGTCAATCTAATAGTGCAATTAAAAGATAACTAAATTTTGATACAAGAATGTATTAAAAGTTGGTAGTTTGAGGTTGAATAGGATTTTTATGATATCTAAAGATGTACTAATTGAATCAAGTTGAAATTATGCTTGGTGGTAGAAGACTTTAAGATCAAGCTATAAATTGATTTTGAATTGAAGTTAATGATTAGAGAAGGAGAAATAGCTATTAGAACATTTACATCAACTTTCAAGTTAGCAACTAAGTGACATTAGTAAAGTTTTTGGACTTATTCTCACAATCTATAAGTTGAATTGGATTGATTTTTTTTTTTAAGCATGTAGAAGACTTATAATGAAATTTTTGTGTAAAAGTTTGCACTAAGCAAGTGGTCAAATTAAGACTTACAACTTGCCAAAGTTCACTCATTAGGATTAGGACTTACAAAGACAAATCAAAATTACCTAATTGTAAAAGTAATAAGATAATTAGAGTTTATGTATGATTTAAGTTTTTAAGAAGAGTGTTTTTGAGTACTTTGTATTGGCTTTAAGCACTTTTGAATTAAAATTCGAATTACATTCTTCTTATAAGGATGAAACCTATTAGGATTTTTTAGATAATTATAAATGACAACTTCACCTTGAATATCCAAGTACCTCATGCATTTTCAAATAAGACAATACATATTATGACAATGTATAGAATCAATAGAAGTAGTATATAAATAATCATCAATAATAAAGGACCTTCCATGAGGGTGACTAGGTATTACTCTCCAGTACCAACTTTCTACTTGCTACATCAATCCAAATGCGTAAGCTAGTACCTCGATGGCTTGGACCTTTCTGTATTTCTGTAATGATTTTTCATATTGCATATTGTCTCAAGATTCTACCACATATTTGGATATATTCAATCTTTCATATTTTATAACTCAAGAAATTTCATACTAAACCAAAGCACTTCTTCGACCGACACCAACCACTACCACCACCAATTGTGATTAATGACCAACAAGAGTATAAATTGGATAATATTTTGAAGCATTGCTACCTTTGTTAAGGCAATGGATGTCTGCAACTTTAATATAAGGTCCTTTAGAAAGACTATTTCATCTACAATGCAATATGAAAACTTATACAAGACCTCATTTATTATCAAGAAACAATCTAGAAGTACTATCGAGAGCAAAATAAGGATGTTTTTCATTAGTGGAAGGGGATTAATTCTAACAAGGCATGGATAAGATAATTATAATATTGATGTATAGAAATAGGTAATTAGGGCTATTTTTGAGAAGTCTCTAGAAAATTTTAGAATTGAAGTCAAGTTGGTGGTTCATATGGAATCCACCATAGAACATCTTAAAAGAATTAAAGTTGGTTATACAAGTAGAATCCACCTCTAAAGTCTTTTAAGAGGGCAATTATTAAGATAGAATCCACCTCTAAAATCTTCTAAAAAGATAGTTATTTTGATAGAATCTACCATTAAAAATATTCTAAAAAGCTCAAAATTCTTGGACAAAGTATAAATAAGACTGATCAGTCAGGTATAGCTTTGGTCATTTTTTCTTAGTAAAATTTGATATATATATATATATATATATATATATATATATATTCTATTCTATTTCTATTTGTTGTATTTTATCATTTATATTCTATTTTATTGAGTTTTGTTCAGTTTTATTCTTGTCCATTTTGTCTTATTTTGTGATGGAATTTATATTATTATAGATTAGAAGGATTTTAGATCTTTAAGAAAATTTAGTCTTATTTCACAAAGAATATATCAATAAGTTGGTACTAAGCCTTTAGGAATTATTTTAGTCCATATAAAGATTTCTTCAACTTAAAAATATGGTTTTATTTGCCTTCTTCAATAAATTTTTGAAATAGATCCATGTAGATGTCTTCTTTCAACTTTTTATTTAAAAATACCATCTTCACCTCTATTTGATGCATTTCAAAGTCCATTATTGCTCCAATTGCCACAATAATTCTAATAGTAGTGAATTTGGCTATAAAAACAAATATTCTATTGAAATCAATATTAAAAACTTTTGAATAGCCTTTGGTAATTAATCTTGCCTTATATCTCATAATATTGCCTATTGTATCTCTTTTGGTTCTAAACACCCATTTACAACTAATAAAAGATTGATTTAGTAGAAGTTGAATCAATTTTCATATTCCATTATCCATAAGTGATTTGTACTCTTCTTCTATAGCCTTCTCTTACTTCATAGTATCCGTGGACTTCATTACATCACACAAATTCAATAAACTAGCAAGAATTGCTACTTTGGCATATTTTTCACTTACTTGAGGAAAGATATGGTTCTTTTATCATTCACCTTCTGGTCTTCTTTCTTTCAAAGAATATCTCTTTACATTTGAAGAAGATTCATCTTTTTACATTCCATACTCTCTTCTTAGTTTCTTCTACTTTAAAGCTTGTCTTTTTTCATTCAAAGGTTGGTATTCTTCATTATCGTCATCATCATCATAATCTTCAATATCTTTAATATTGGTCCTAGAAATTGTAGAGGCCTTTTCTTTTATCTTCATTACCTTTTTACCTTCATTCACACTTCGACCATCTTCTTTGTCATCATCTTTATCTTCTTTTTTTGCTGAAATTAAAGATTTATCTATAAATATACCACTACTTCCACTTGAATATATCTCACAGGTATTTTTATACTCTAAAAATTCTACATCACGACTTTTGATGATATTTTTGGATTTAAAATACATAAGCCTATATACCTTGGTATCTTTACAATATCTAACAAATATACATTTTATATCTTTTACATCAAGTTTGAATCTCATAAAATTTGATATCTTTACATGAATGATGAATCAAAAAGTCTTTATGTATAAAACACAAGGTTTCTTGTCATTCTATACTTCTTCTGAAGTCATTGATGTGAGTGCACTTGTAGGGTACCTATTCCTTATATATATCACATTTACTATGAATTTTATCCAAAATTCATATTTAAGGCATTGTGCATGTAGCATATTTTTTGCTATCTTTATAATGGTTCAATTTACTCTTTTAGCAACTCCATTTTTTTGTAGAATGTAAGGAATAGGTGTTTGTCTTACAATACATTGAATCTTTAAGAAGTCATCAAAATACTTTGATAAATATTCACCTCCATTGTTTATGTATAACAACTTAAACTTGTACCTACATTATTTTTTCACAAATGCCTTAAATTCCTTAAACCTTAAAAATACTCTGACTTGGATATGACAATGAAAATCTACATCTTCTTTCAAAAACCATCAACAAATGTGACAAAATATCTTATTTTTTTAATTGATGGTGTCTTCATTGGTCCACAAACATCCAAATATATAATCTCTAATAACTTCCTTGCATATATTACAAATTCCTTTGGAAATGAGGCCCTTTGTTGTTTGTCTTAGATACAACCTTTACAAGCGAGTATCATAGTATTGTGGCTAAATTAATCAAGATTCAAGCCACTTACCATGGATTAGAGTTTCTTTATGCTCTTGGCATTCAAATGATTAAAGCATCTATGTCAAATGCCAAATTTATCTTGATCATGTGAAAACTCAGCAAACGTGGCTACTTTAATTCTATTCAATTTCTTACACTTGGTAAAGTAGAGATTGCCATTTCTAAAACCTTTGGCAATATTTTTTTATCCAATATTTGTAGAAAGCATCCATTCTTATCAACTTATACCTTACAACCATATGAAACTAGTTTACTCTCTAAAAAAGAGGCTTATCTTGATCTTTGATACATATAAGATGTTCCTCAATTTGATCTTCTTTGCTTATACTTTCACAACAATCTCCACTATAATAGAGTCCATTCTAATAGCTTGTACCATGCCATTGTCTCTTATAAAAATATTTATTGTTGAAATTTCTTCATAAGTATCAAATAAACATTTGCTTGGAGTCATGTATTTGGTGGCATCTAAATCAACAATCCACTTAGATATAGCAGCCATAGAAGTACTTTAACTTGCCATAAATATAAAATTATGTCTTTTAAATTACTCATGTATATTATTGGTACTTTTTTATCTTTTTTTTTTTTTTTTTTTTTTTTTTTTTTTATCTTGTAGCAGTTTTGTGCAAAGTGACGTGATTTTTGACAAATGAAGTAAGTTTTCACATTATTATATTGATTAGAGTAGCCTCCCTTACCTTGTCTTGAAAGAAAAGCCGAATCTTCACTTTAAGGCTCTTTTTCTTTCCTTTTCATTACTTCATCAATAAGTCTTGTTGTTAAATAGTCCATTATAAGTTTCTTTAATTTAATGGACTTTAATGCCACAATGAGGTAATTATAAGACTTAAGATGGCTCATAACTAAGGTCATGAAAATATTTCTCTCTTTTAAAGGCTTGTTAGTAATTGCTAGTTGATTTGAAAGAGCCTTTATCTTATTGATATAAGCTATGAGAACTTTACCTTCTTCCATCTTATAAGTAAAGAATTTCCTCCTTGTAAAGATGATGTTGAATAAGTTCTTGCTTTTATATATATTATAAAGAATCTTTCATATTTTTGCTAGTCTTTTGTAAGAGATAATGTAAGAAAAATTGGCTTCATCCAAATTAGTAGAAATTATGCCAAAAGCCTTCTTTTCACATCTTTTAAAGTTCTTTTTTCCTTAGCATTTGCATGTATGCTTGGAAGCTCTTTACTTTCATTTACAATGTTCGAAAGCTCTAAAGATGCCAATAAAAGTTCTATTTTGACCTTCAAATGGTAGAAATTATCCTTTCTAAACTTCTCAATCATTCTCAAACCTTCACCCTCACTAAAAGCCATGTCTAAAAAGAGCTTTAACAAAAATATCAAAAAAGAGTCTCTATGTGCTTAAAAATACCAAATCAATTTGATACTAGTAGAATTTTAGAATATCTTTTTGTAAAAAATGGAGTAATTTTTTACTCAAAACACTCTCAATTCAAGTTTTCAAGCTTTTAATAAGTATGTGCATTATAAAGAACCTTACTATCAAAATCTCCTACTCATTCAAACCATTTATTTCACAATACATGTAAGGTAAGTGAAAATCCTTTAATAACACAAAAAGACATTATCAAAGTCTTTCTATAAAGTCTTAAACTCACAATCTTAATAGTTAAGAATCCACCAAATAATATTTGAGATCTATGAGATCAAAATGAGAACCTTCTTATGCCATCAAGTATTTAGACATTGCTGACATGAAAGAAAATTAATGATTGTACACCGCACTTTGAAATGACTAGACGAATGTTAACGTGAAGGAGAGTAGAAAATTCAAGTCCGAATTCCAATTTCCTGTATTCCAGACAAAACTGGACACTCATAAATGAAAGTCTGCCTTCTACCATTGATGGATGGTTCATACCACCAGGCGAGTGGTGCATTCCTCCGCCGCATAAGAATGTACTTCTGGGGGTCTAGGGGGAGGGGGGGGATTAAAAAAATGAGAGATCAAACCCCTGCCTAATCCAGTTTCTGACTGGTGTAGCAAAACGGTGTGAAGGTTCATTCGTGCTTCTACAGAAGAGGATTGACAAGTTCAACTGAGGGCCTCGCTAACCATTTCATAGGCAACAAAGCAAGCAGCATTGGCAGGGACGCTGCGGGCCATAGCAGGGCCGAATCCACGGTACAACCCCTTCACACTCTCTGCAGCATACACTTTCCGAAATGCGTCCACGGTGCCTGCGTATTTGGGATGCCGATGATCGTCGACCTGGATGACACTCTTGATAACGTCAGTTGGATGTACGGATATCCAGAATGTGGCTCCTGCCACCCCACCCGCCAGGATTTGCGACCCCTTTCCCAGTTGAGAAGTGTCTTTGCCGCCTGCTAACATTTGCTTCGTCGCTTGGTAAGCTCCAAACATCGCCGCATTCCCAGGCACCTGTAATCGTCCACCCAGAGCAACAAACATTCTGCTGAGTTTATCCCCAGCTATGACAGAATTTGTAACTGAGCCAATCTTCAACTTTAGTAATGCTGATGTAAAATACCTCGCGTAAGAGAGTAGGAATGAGGCCTTTGAACAAGCCAAAGATGCCACCTTCGTTCCGCAGGACCTGCTTGACCACATCCATGGGACCTTTGTAATGGTGCCGGTGCACCGCAACGTTCTCCACACCGGCGGCTGCCAACGCGCTCTGGGCTTGCAATTTGCACTTGACGAGTTCCGTTGGGCATGCGACAAAGGAGACCGCCATGCCTGCGCCTGCTCCAGCTATTATTTGCTGGCCCACGTCCAGATGCTGCCCAGGATGGTCTCGCAACAGGGTCTCCATCTGGCCTCGAGCGCAGAAGAGCACGGCATTGGATACTGCCACAGTAGCGAGGGGAGCACCCATGCCTTTGTACAATCCTTTCGTACCTTCCTCAGCCAGTATTTTCCTCACGGCATCCACAGCACCCGCATACTTTGCAGGGCGACCTGGTGCTGGAGCTCCCTGACTCTGCAGCTTCACCTTGATGGTGTCGAAGGGATGCCCAACCAATAGCTGCGCGGCCCCCGCAAAGGTGCCCGCCGTCAGATCCTTGGCTACTTCACCTCCCATTGCTCTCCCTCCTGACTCTGCTCTGCTCTGGTTTCGCCCTGCAGCCTGGATCTCTAAAAATGAGACCTGGGGATGCACTTTCTGCTACTTGGTCATAGGTGAAGTGCTGCAGCAGCTGCGAAGCTACTTCGGGACTGCAATCCTGTTCAAAACTCTGCTGCTCCTGCCATTGCTGCTATCATCAAGGATACAGTTGCTATGCTGCAAGCACCCATCGCCCATGTTGTACCTCGCATACAAGCTCTGAAGCAAAAGTCTCATATTGTCAGGCTACATCTTTTCACCGCTAATTCTTGCACAGAATCATCGTTATATATTCACCGAGCCTCAAACCAATCAAGATGCACACATCCACTGTCCGACAAGACATTAAGTTGAACTTGATGCGAGGTCGCGAAGCAGCTTGTAGATTTTCGGTCTTTCTGATCGAGACGGTCCCTTGATTAATTTAACAAAAAAAAAAAAAAAAAAAAAAACTTGGAAATCGTAACCCTAAAATGTAAGGAAGCGATTTGAGTGTCAATCTAAAAGTCCATCACACAATATTCTGTCCTATTAATTGCAGTGATGAACAGCTATGTTGCAACAATGGAGTCAAGATCCTGCAGCATTCCAATGAACCAGACATCCTGCCATGAGATTTCACAATCAAAACCCATCCAGATCCTGTGTAATCCGAGGTGTAATGCAGGCATCCAGACAAGAGCTACATGGAAAATCCTTGAGGTACAACAAGTAACAATGTAAGAGAGACAAAAAGAGAATGGCACACAGACACGGAAGAGTGATGCTTCGAAACATAAAGTAGATTCAGCTCCTCTTCGAACACTTCCGACCCAACCCACCTGAATTCAACACGTCAGTTCGTAAGCGCTATGAGCCAGCTGACGACACAACCATATAGTCATACCCTTATAGAAACACTCTACATCGGAGAATGAAGATGAATAACAAGGGATACTAACAGATCCACCGGCTCGCGATCGACTATGCAGCCGTGGTGATGAGGCAGTCACAGACGATCTGAAGAGGGATGAGAGCACGAGACCAACCAGACACGGAAGCCCAATGCACAAGTCGACGAGCCGGGTCACGGGAAGCAGCGGTGGCACAGAGTGCCGTAAACGAATCTAAGAATATAGTCTACAATGTCTTTCTGTAAGTCAGTCAGTCAGTCAGATCGGATCCCCTGGAAGCGCAGAAAAGGTAGGGAGGAGGGGGACCTGAGAGAGATAAGAAGAAGACGAAGAAGAATGAGTCATCCATCAGCAGCGCCACATAGGAAGCGCTCTCCCTCGCGTCGGAGTCGTCGCCATCGCCACGGTGGAAAGTCGGCAAGGGAGAGAGAGATCGAGGGAGGGAGTGAGGGATGTGAAGTGATGTGATGTGGAATACTTCCTTCACCTAGAGCAGCAGCCCCCACCCCCCCCCCCCACCCCACCATACTTACTGGCTGAATCATTCTCCTTCCCTCATACCACCATTATTCTATAAATTCTTCTTCTTCACGCACATTCCTCCTGTTTTGCCACGTTTTTCTAAGTCAATATAATCAATTGATTCTTCAAGCTTACATTTAGAATCTTCTTCTTTGTCATTTTCATAGAGTATCCAAAACCTTTTTCACCACCTGAAAGGCAGAGCGTCATCCTGTTCACGAAAGAGAAAGAAAAAAGAAATAATAATAAGAGTAATAATATGTACATCAACAACGAGAAACAACGCATGATTGATTTATTACATGCTTACATATTGTGGGGAAGAGAAAGGAAAGGATCGGTGTGGAATGAATATCATCGGAGAAAATATGGGGCATATGACTCAGCATCCACGTCATCCCCAGCTCATCATCCTTCAGATGATATAGGGTGAGCTGTCGATCTTTCTGGTTTGTTGTGGATTCAGTTACTACTTTTCAGGGCCGTCCCATTGAGCAGCAAATGGGCTTCAGGTAAAAGAAAAAAGATTTAATCCTTTCATTTGTTTGCCTATCTTCTTTGGAAATGGCCACAAGGATTGATTGCAGTGCCACCATGAAAGAACGATAGACACCATCTAATATGCTTTCTTTTTACAAGGACTTTCTTTTTAACACTTTCACTCTCAAGATATACTACATGAACATAGTGAAACAATTTATAAATCAACTTTAGCTTTGATTTAAATATCATTTTCCATTTATTTTTCAAAGGTAAGTCTAATTTTTATAGAAAAAAATGTAAAGTGAACACCTATTGAAAAATTTTAAAATATATTTACATCTATATTTATATATATTTACATCTATATTTATATATATATATATATACATATTCAGATAATATCAAAGACCAAGAAAATAAACTATATCGACCAAATTCAATGTGACTTGCATGATTAGATGGATGAACTGAACGGATGAAATAATCTTGCCTTCCACGCTGCAGTATACATTAGGTTTGATTAAAGGGGTCTCCAATAAGACTTATCTTCTCCATTGTGGCTTCTTGCCATCGGACATTTGCTGATTCCTCGATAGATGCAGCCACCAGAGGAATGGAATTAATTGTCCATTGGATAAGACGACCCTCCTCTGTCTTTCCAACATGGATTGTTGCTTGACTACTGTTTTCTAGAGACTTGGTCATTAATGTCGATGCTCTGATCGAGTTTTATCATTTGAAAGAATCAGTCTGGCTCAGACTCTGTGATGCTTGTGTTATTAACAATGATTGCCCTGTTATGGCATCGTCTGCGATGAACTTATTGAACTAGGGTAATTGTCGAGATCGTCGGCAAATAACAAGGTATACTACAATGCAAAAGATGTATTGATGAAGATGGAGCAGAGTGTTGACAAGATGGGAGGTGTTGACACTTGAAAGAACAGTTTGAGCGCTGTGCATGCAAAAATAGGCAATTCAGGGGATAAATATTGCAGATTGTTCCTTCAGCAGATTATCGTTTTAAATTATCGGAGAATCGATTCCCTCTCAGAAATAGTGTAATATCATTATCTTTGTTGAATACGGTAGAGATTGGATACTGGCTAACTTCCACGTCAAGTTCTGAATTAATTCCACATGGAAGTTCTGAATGGTCTTATATTTTCACATAGATGAACAACATAAACCGTGCATCAATCCATCGCAGTTTTAAGAGAAAGACCAAAACATTGAGCACGCAACGCCTGAATTCTGTTACATTTTTACAATTCTTGGAGATGGGGAAAACCCCAGCAGATTTACTGTTACAAGAGAGGGAGTGATCATGACACAAGCAGAATATTCCCTCAAAATCATGATATGAAAAAGTTGTACTAGATATACATATGCACCAAATCTGCATGTTCTAACCAGTTCATATGAGTATTAACAGACTTCCTCCTAAGACATCACTTAGCTACTGCCTTCACGTCTAGAAATCCCTCTAGAGCCTTAACAAGTCGGGGTGGCCACTTCCGAGTATTACGAACCCAATTTCGGTCTCTGTATCTTAAATCCTGAAAACCAATCAATGCGGGTCAGTCACACATTGAATGGATTAAGACATTCATTCTATAAACGAAAAACTTCTCTGCACTATAAAGTAGTTTTATTTCAAATAAAAACAGAACACTTGGAACGAAGGGCAATACTTCAACTCGCCCCCAGTTAGTCTCTGCCTCAGCTGTTAGACCTTGAGCATATAAGGTCACCGCTAGCGCTGCCCTCACATCTGGAAACTGGAATACAAGACAGAAGAATTAACATAAAATCACATGCCGGTTGTGGGCTTAAAGTGGGTTCCATTATCACCCATACTTCTTTTAAATTTTCATTGGTTACAATTACCAGTATGACTTTAACAAATTGCGAGAACTATACCAGCTATATTCTTCATACCCCTGCTACTAGACTCGTTCGTATTCAATAATATTCGGATACCTCATGCGTATTTATTCTAGATATACTTCTTCTTATGTGACTTAAATCAAAAACCAGTTATGTCTCTGAACTTCATGACTCCAAAATGAGCACAACGAAAATCCAGGTCCTTTACAGAAATTAGCATCAACATACCTCAGGGTATTTTCGAAGAAGCGATCGAAACTGCTTGAATGCTTCATTTTCTTTTCCAACTTGATAGAGAATCTAAAAAGTAACAAAAAAAAAAAAAAAAATGAAAAAAAGAAAAAGAAAAAGAAGGTCAATATTTGATGTTGGCTGTTTGAATTGTAGCAAATGCACCCCAATTTGAACTAGAAGAAAAGAAATCGTACCAATGCGTAGTTAGCAGCTGCAAAAGAAAATTCTGGCGCAATTTGAACAGCTCGGCGGTAGTTTGACAAGGCCTCATCCCATAGTCCTGAAGCTGCCTGTGTCATACGTTTTACTTCCCAAACACGAGTTTACTCAAATTCATTTGTCAAATTGAAGAGTATTCCTAAACGCGTAATTAATTCATGTGACGTCCCAACGAACCTGACGAGAAAACTACACAAATGAAAGTGCACATCTCAGTATAACCTAAATCTCGCACCTTCACGTTGCCCAAATTATTCCAAGCAGCCGGATCGTTCGGTTGAGCAAGAAGCACCGCCTCGTAGTCTGCAGCAGCCTCTTCATAGCGTCCAAGGCTTTCCAACGTAACACCTCTGTTCAATACTGGATCTGCTGCATATCTGTCGTCACAAAAATATCTCCACCAACGATGACATAAGATAGCAGACATCTCAGCTGGGGCATCTGCGAGTTTTGAAAGATCGGAATTACATAAAAAGACATACTGCCGGCAATGAAAAGAATCAAAATTGATAGAACTTACGGAGCCAGCTCAATGGATCGATCAAAATCTGCTAGAGCCTCCTCCATCTTTCCCTACACACATATCATGGTTCTATCAAGTTAACACGTGTACCAGAAAATAATTTTGCTCCAACGGAACGCTGATTAGAAAAGGCCGACATTAAAGTCATGGTTGATTATCCTGCATGAAAATACTTACGAGTTGAGCGTGTGGATTGACTGTAGCAAATTACATCTATAATTTTTATTACCCACATTTGATTCTGAGCTCCGTAAGGCATTCATACACGAAAGTGAAGCCCACACTATTGGCTAGGTGCATGAACGGCAGAAATTCACTTGTAACCTAAGTCAACATACTAAATACCTGACGACTGCGAGAGTTTCCTCGATTACCCCATGCTCTTGATACAATGTCCGAAACCCATTCGGCATCAAGATTCCCGTACTTGTCAATCACTTCTGTCCACAAACTCTCTTCTTCCTCCACCTGCAAACACATTCAACCACATCGCATCATCAGGATTCCATCCACGCGAAAATACCTCATCTACATATCAATTAATGTTGACAGATTTTTTTAGTGTCAGTGATGGATTGGAATGCCAAATGAGCATGAATGAAGCTGACCGTGGGAGCCGAAAGGGCTTTTTGGAAAAGGGAGGCTGCTTCACGAAGACGCTCATCTCCAGCATCAAATGGGTGTGTAGGAGCCTTGGATAGATCTATCTTTGCAGGAGTTACAGTTCCTGCAATATTTGTTGATGGGAAGGACAGCAGCATAACTGGCATCAAACCTCCTGCCAAGAGGGCTCGCCTCCGACTGCTCTTTCCCTGCACCGGGATCAAGAATCGACAATAAACGCCTCTTAATGCTGAAATACTCATAATGCAAATCTCGTAACAGAACAATTCGAGAAAGCAGACTATGATAGGTCGAGATGGTTGAAAGACATATCAGAGGTTGCGTAAATCCACTGATGTAGTGGAAGCATCTTATAGCTTCGAGTGGTAAGTGTGAGATACATACATGGGCCTCAAACACTGGTCTCATTCCATCACATTTGATGTCATTTAGAGGAGCATTCCTATTTACAATGCCACTTGAATTCGGCTGTTGACAATCTGTCCTAGCCGCTGCTATATCAACATCATCCAAGTACACAGCTGCGCTAGAAAAAGAAGATGCAGATGAGAGGTGGGAAGTTCGTAATCCATGGTCGATGTCTCGAAACGTGTTGATAAGGAATCGGTGGCTGTGGCTGTGGCAATGGCAGGATGCAGCATTGGTGACAGATGCAGGAGAAGCGCGGAATGACAGTAGCATCTGAACAATAATGGCGACAAAATTGGCAATTAACGATAGAAACAGTGAAATTAACGAGCATTGAAGGGAATTGAACTTGAATAGAATGGTGGGATGGAGAGTGGGATAGGTACCGTGGTGGGCATGGGAAGAGACATAATTGCAGAGAGAGAGAAGACGAAACGCGGAGAATCAGAGGGAAGGGGAGGGAGGGAAGGAAGGAAGCTAGAAATGGAGGTAAGAAGGGGAAGGCAACAGCAGGGAAGGAGAAGCGAGGGGAGCCATGAGCATCATGGGTGAAAGGGGACGGAGAGGTGGCGCAGCAGGAGCAGCCTGATCTTCGAGTGAAGAACCTTGGCGGAACCGAACAGAGAAGGGGAATATGTAGCAACCGAAAAGGGGAAGCATCAGCACACTTCTGATGAGGGAATAAGGGGGGAGGGGAGGAATGGGGGGGGGGGGGGGGGAGGGAGAAAGGGAGAAAGGGAGACCCTGTTTATTTGTCTATCTGTCCTATAGATATCCTTTCCTTCTGACGACCGGGCTACCTCTACCCAGTTCTCAACTCTCTCTCTCTCGCCCTCTCGCTCCCTCACCCCCAGCCAGGTGGGTGGTTTCGCATTATTGAGAACCGTATTGGAGCGTGTTACGTGGATAATTCATCCATCCTAGCAGACAAACAGGGTTCCATGAAGTGCACCCTCTATCTCTCTCAATGAAGCTCCCTCCCTCTCTCTCCCATTAGTCAGTCACTCACTCATTCACTCCCAATGGAGGTTGACTTATATTAATAATCCATGAAGCTATCTGTCTATGGTCTTGAGTCAATCATCCTCCTCCTCCTTGCATTAATTGTATGTATGTATTCATTAGGTGTAGATAAATTCTTTTGGAAGTTGCATCTATTTTATGAAATATCCTAATTTGCAATAGTAATTACACAAGTTGTTACAAAACTTTCAGTTAAGAAATAAAAATTTAAAAATAACTATAGAATAAAAACAACTTTAAAGACATAACACTTATATTAGCAAGGTTGCACACAAAGAAAATATGGAGTAAGATGTCTTTCTTTTCCAACACCCAATACTTATAGATTGTGGTTGATGCCTTAAAAGACAACTTCTATTCTTTGACTTTTACACACATGGTTCTAGGATCCTTTGGCATCTCAATAATCATGATGGTATCTTACGCCAAGCATTAATCACTCTTATCTAGTCTTCAAATATTTTCTAAATAATACTTTATCTTCTTGACTTTGATTCTTGGTCCTTAACCTCTTTCTATATCATAGGATGTCTTTTCTATATATTAAGAGTCAATCCTTTGACCATTAGCAACTTACCTAAGATAATATCTTCTACAAGATAACTTATTTTATTTTCATTTTTACTTGCTCATTTTAGATCAAAGACATGAATCTTGAAGAAAGAAATCTTTGATGCATTCTTGTATTACTCAAAAGAATTAGCAAGTCATTCAAAGATGATATAATATTGAATTAGAATGGCTATTGCCAAGACCAAGAAGATTAGATAGACTTGAAACAAGATTAAAGATGAAAAAAGTATTGAGAAGACTGAAGAAGGCTTCATTCTTACTTCTATATATACTCTTAAGTAGGAACTATGTGGCAATATCCTATAAGATCTCTAAAATATATTGACTTTGTAAGACATGTATCTTAACTTGCAAGATAAGTTTTCTATATGTATGCCACATAGCTGGCTTATTTTGCAAGTTATCAACACATAATTAATTTATTGACTAAGTTTCTAACCTATCAATCAACTACAAACACATGTTAAGTCAAAGCAATATCTATAAAGCTTTTAGAAAGCTTCTTTAGAAGATATTATGAAATTAATCTATTTTTATTTACTTTTACGTCTTTCTGTCTAATCATATAGATATTTACTAGAATACATATGTATATTCATGATATTATTCTCCCTTCTAGGAACAAATTCCATAAGGAGCAATCATCATGTATGTTAGGGACATAGTCCTTAGACCTTTCTAGAGACAAGTTTCTAGAACCTTCTAGAAAGAAGTCTCTAGAAACTTCCAGAAGATTCTTTGAATATTCTATCAGAATATTCTTCAAAGATTCTCTAAAGATTCTTTGAAGATTCCCTAAAGATTCCTTTAGAAGGCTCTAGAAGATTCTGAGAATATTCTAGTAGATTCTAGGAAGTTACTTGAGAAGCTTCCTAACTCTTGGGTAGTTGCTCGAGAAGCTTCATAGTTCTTGGGAAGCTTCTTGATGCGCTTCCTTAGAACCATAGGCCAGTAGTATATATAGGAGTCGAGGCTGAAGAGTTCTTCAGTCTCGACAACACATCTCTTGGAGTTCTAGCTCACCTTTCTGGTGTTGTCCTTGTACTCATCTATTTAATCTAGTTCTGCCACTTCTTCTTGAACTTCTTGTTAGATTTCAAGTTTGTATTTTGTGTCCGTGACAGTTTGTCGAGACTGCCTTTATCTTAATATCAGAGCTGAATCCTTCTTGTTTGAGAGCGGATTACCCCTCTTCTTGAAGGTATTCTAGCGCTTTAGGGGTTGCGGATTACCTTCCTCTAAACTGATATTTTCTCAATCACAATATCAGAGCTTAGTTCTTTGAGGCAGAGAGTGGACTACCCCTTTCCTTATAGATACTTGAGCGTTTAAGGATTGCGGATTACCCTCTCTTGGACTGATATTAATTCCTTCTTTTTGTTTAGCATAGCTAGTAAAAAAGACTGTTAACATCGATTTCAAAGCTTTGCCTTCTTGATAGAGTGCGGATTACCCCTCTTCTCGAAAGCATTGAGGCATTTTTAGAGGTTGCGGATTACCCTCCTCTAAAACTGAAATCGTTTAGTGTTTTTTTTCTTTTCTCCGAGTAGGTTTTAGTGACAGGTAGTGCTACAATTTTCTCCAAGAGACTTAGCAATTTCTTCTTCTCTCAAAATTTTAATCCATCTATTCTCTAAATATGGAAGTAGACCAGGTCATAGACAGTGCATCTCCACAAGTAGACAATAGAGTGGCAACTCTTGCAGATCTTCAAGCTCTTATGAATAGTGTACGAAAGGAGATTGCATTTCTTCGCAATCCAAGTAAAGAACCTCAAATTGATCTAGTGACCGAAGAAGCTAGACGCAAAATTCATAGCCTACAACAAGAGATTATTCGACTGAGAGAAGCAAGACATGTGTCACATACGACCCCTATGGATACTTCAAGGATTAGTACGAAAGAACCAAAAGCGAGTATGCCAGACAAGTTTGATGGAACAAGAGCCAACTTCCGAGGTTTTGTGCAACAAGTACGGCTTTACCTACGCCTATACCCTTCTCGTTATCCGAATGGATTTACCCAGGTTGCTTTCATAAGTACTCTTCTATCAGGAAATGCTTGCTCTTGGTTTGCTCCACTATTGAAGAAGGATTCTCCAATATTGCATGACCTAGAGGCTTTCATAGAGAGACTTACTGCTACGTTTGGAGATAGCGATCGAGAAAGAGTGGCTGAAAGAAAGATACAAAATCTGCGACAAGGATCACGTTCTGTTGCAATCTATGCTGCAGAATTTCAACAGCTTACATGTGATCTTGATTGGAATGATAAGGCGTTCATGACACGATTTCGATATGGACTGAGAGATGATGTCGAGAACTTATTGATCACCATGCCTAAGGCGGATACTTTAGAAGAACTTATATCTCAGGCAATTATTTGTGACAACCGCCTCTTTGAATTACGACAAGAAAGACGATCAGGCTAGAGAAATGATGGAGCATTTGCTACATTTTCAAAAGGTCCAGAGAATCACTCCACAGATCCTGAACCCATGCAAATTGATGTGGTACGTTTCAAACCCCTCACAGCTGAGGAAAGGAAGCGACGGTTTGAACAAAACTTGTGTTTATATTGCGGAGAAGCGGGCCATAAAGCTGTAGATTATCGAAAGAAACAGAAGCCTCAAACAACAAGACTCAGGAGTACAAGCATGCAGGAAAACAAGGACGCCCAGCCACAATAGGGACCGTACGGCTGGACATCTCAACATCCAAAATTAATCAAGGTCCCTTTCTCTCAGCTCAACCTTCAGATTGTTTTATGGTACCTTTACATCTGGGTATTCAAGAACTATAAGTCGATGCTTTATTAGACTCGGGTGCATCCGCTTGCTTTATAGATGAAGAGTTTGCCAAGCTTCACAATATTTCTCTTGTAAAGAAACTTAAGCCTGTCCATGTAGAAGTCATAGACGGACGACCATTGTCTTCGGGCAATGTTATCCATGAAACTAAACCATTGAAGGTACGTCTTGAAAACCATGAGAGCAATATTGTGTTTAATGTTATCAAGACCCCTTCATGTCCTATCATTTTAGCACTATCTTGGCTTGATAGATATAATCCATTGATAGATTGGAAGTTGCGGAAAGTGACATTTCCAACAAACTCCTTGAAGGTGGAATCTGCCAAGACAATGTCTAGAAACAAATCCTTGTTTATAGGTGCAAGGGCTTTCATGAAGGAAGCTAAGCAAAATACACCTCTTGTCATCTTCGCAACTTCGACTCGAGAAGATGCAACTCCGACTTTGGTTATTCCAAAGCAGTATGAAGAATTCAAAGATGTCTTTGAAAAGAAGAATGCTGATATGCTGCCAGAGCATCGACCCTATGACTGTGCCATTGAATTGCAAGAAGGAGCACAACCACCTTTTGGACCAATCTACAATTTGTCGCAGACGGAGTTGACTGAGTTACGGAAGTACATTGACGAGAATCTAGCCAAGAACTTCATCCATCATTCGAAGTCGCCAGCTCGGGCACCAATCTTATTTGTGAAGAAGAAGGATGGCTCACTACGGATGTGCGTGGACTATCGAGGTCTCAACAAGGTGACAAAAAAGAATCGCTACCCACTGCCTTTGATCTCTGGTCTTCTAGAACAACTTCGGCGTGCAAGGATCTTTACAAAGATTGACCTAAGGGGAGCTTACAACCTTGTGCGAATTAAAGAAGGAGATGAATGGAAGACAGCGTTCCGAACAAGGTATGGCCATTTTGAATACAATGTCATGCCATTTGGTCTTACTAATGCTCCAGCGGTCTTTCAATACATGATGAATGACATCTTTCGAGAGCATCTAGACGATTTTGTTGTCATCTATCTAAATGATATTTTGATATTTTCTAAGAACGAGGAAGAACATGAGAAGCATATTCGTCTGGTACTCAAAAAACTACGGGAGCGAGGACTCTATGCCAAATTGGAGAAGTGCTTATTTCACCAAACTGAGATGGAGTTTTTGGAATTCATCGCGATTACGGAAGGCTTGAAGATGGATCCAAAGAAGGTGGAAGCAATCATGTCTTGGGAAGTTCCGAAGACGGTTAGGGACGTATAATGTTTTCTTGGATTTGCTAACTACTATCGGATCTTCATCAAGAATTATTCTCAAGTTGCTGCCCCCCTCATTCGGTTAACGTGTAAGGACAAGCTCGAATGGGGACCTATCGCAGAAAAAGCATTTCAAGATTTGAAGATGGTATTTACTACAGCTCCAATCTTGGTACATCCGGACTTTACAAAGGCCTTTTATTTGGAGACAGATGCTTCGGATTTTGCTTTGGGAGCTATACTTTCACAGATGGACATAGATGAGAAGCTCCATCCAGTTGCGTTCTATTCTCGAAAATTCTCTACTGCTGAGATCAACTATGAGATCCACGATAAGGAACTCCTTGCTATAGTAGATTCTTTCCAAGAGTGGCGCCATTTTCTCGAAGGAACTGCACATCCAGTGACCGTATATACGGATCACAAGAATTTGGAGTATTTTATGTCGGATCGGATTTTGAATCGGCGTCAAACTCAATGGAGTATGTCGCTATCCAAGTTCGACTTTGTTATTACTTATCGGCCTAGGAAGCAACAATGGTTGTGCGATGCATTATCAAGGAGATCATATCTCGCGCCAAAGGCTGGAGATGTACCATTTGATCAACAGTGCACGACATTGTTGAAGCCAGAGAAATTTCGGCTCAACGCAGCTATTGTACCAATTGATGCTGACTTCCTCGACCAGGTACGGGCCGCAACCATTGAAGATTCTCTAGCCCTTGATATCAAGCAACATGCTAGTGATGATAAATTCAAGATGGAAGGAGATCTAGTATATTTCGAAGAGTGGTTGTATATTCCAAAAGGGCCAACACGACTCCGAGTTCTTCAATCTTGTCATGACTTTCCAGCTGCGGGACATTTTGGATTCAATAAGACCTTGGAACTTATTTCCCGCGATTTCTGGTGGCCTCAAATGTGGAAGGATGTGAAAGATTTTGTTGTATCTTGTGACAATTGTTCAAGATCCAAAAACCCTCGACATCGACCTTATGGACTTCTACAGCCATTGCCTATTTCGCACCGACTATGGTCTTCGGTTTTCATGGACTTTATTACGGATCTACCACCATCGAATTCATTTGACAGTATTTTTGTTGTAGTAGACCGGCTTACAAAGATGGCGCATTTTGTCCCTTGCAAGAAGACATCGTCAAGCGAAGACACAGCAAGACTCTTTCTTGATAATGTGTATCGATATCATGGTCTACCAGATGATATCGTATCGGATCGAGGAACCCAGTTTGTGTCAAAGTTTTGGGAATCTCTTTTTGAAATATTGAAGGTGGATATCAAGCTTTCTTCGGCATTTCATCCTCAAACGGACGGCCAAACAGAACGGGTGAATCAAGTTTTAGAGCAATATTTACGTTGCACCATCAACTATCAACAAGATGATTGGGTCGCATATCTACCGCTAGCCGAGTTCGCATATAACAACACCCTTCATGCGTCAACTCAACAAACGCCATTCTTTTCCAATTATGGATACCATCCGAAGCTTGACTTATGGAGTTCGTCAACGATTAACAATCCGGCAGCTGAAGGATTGGTAAAGGAGCTTTCGCAGCTTCAAACTACATTGAAGCTTCAATTGCAAATTGCCCAAGAATCTTACAATGCGTCCGCGGATAAATTTCGGAATCAGGCACCTAAATTCACGATTGGAGACAAAGTTTGGCTGCTTTGACGAAATATTAAGACCAAGCGACCATGTGACAAATTGGACTATCGAAGATTGGGACCATTTGTTATCCAAAAGCAGATCAATCCTATAGCATATTGTCTGGAGTTACCAGCTACTATGAAGGTACATCCTGTCTTTCATGTTTCTTTGTTGGAGCCTTATCGAGAATCGTCTTTTCCTGGAAGAGTACAATGTCCACCACCTAGCATAGAAATAGAGAACCACGAAGAATACGAGGTGGAAAAGGTCCTGGATTCACAGCAAAGACAGGATAAATTAGAATACTTTGTGCATTGGAGTGGTTACGATATTAATGAACGAATATGGGAGCCGGCCGAAAATCTCGCGAATGCGTCGCAAAAGGTATAGGAGTTTCATCGACGATATCCTGAGAAACCCAAGCCGGTTCGATGATAGCTTCTTACTGAAGCTTGCTCATCCAGAAAACAGAAAAGAGGAGAGAGCACCACCAAAATCCATAGTTGATGTAGTCATTCTCTCCAAGATAGCGTAGAACTTTGTTAGTAGCCCAAGTTTGTTCTTATTGTTTTAGCCTTTGAATATGGATAGCCAAGATACTACACTTGTCATGTCATCTCAAGCAACTAGCTCACGAAGACGACCGCGAGATGAAGAACCGCTTGCACCACGACGACGTCGAAGGATTCCGAGCAACAGATCGCTGGTGATTGTATTTGAGGTCGAGCCTGCCTACAATGGTCAGCCAGAAGGAGTGTTTGCAGGACAATTTCACAATGAAGACACGGAGGTTCATGCTTGGTCAGAAGTTGAAGGCGTGGGCCACTACCGTTGGCTTTAAGGACCATTGAATCACTTACCTCGTGAACAACAATTGGAGTTCATAGCAGAGATTATGCGACAGATCTTCATTTTCTTACGTTGGTATTGACTGACGATAACATTGCTTCTCGGAGACCTCGAAGCTAAAGGAGGAGGTGATGTTAGGGACATAGTCCTTAGACCTTTCTAGAGATAAGTTTCTAGAACCTTCTAGAAAGAAGTCTCTAGAAACTTCCAGAAGATTCTTTGAATATTCTCTTAGAATATTCTTCAAAGATTCCCTAAATATTCTTTGAAGATTCCCTAAATATTCCCTTAGAAGGCTGTAGAAGATTCTTAGAATATTCTAGTAGATTCTAGGAAGTTACTTGAGAAGCTTCCTAGCTCTTGGGTAGTTGCTCGAGAAGCTTCATAGTTCTTGGGAAGCTTCTTGATGCGCTTCCTTAGAACCATAGGCCAGTAATATATATAGGAGTCGAGGCTGAAGAGTTCTTCAGTCTCGACAACACATCTCTTGGAGTTCTAGCTCACCTTTCTGGTGTTGTTCTTGTACTCATCTGTTTAATCTAGTTCTGCCACTTCTTCTTGAACTTCTTGTTAGATTTCAAGTCTATATTTTGTGTCCGTGACAATATATTGATGAAATCCAAGATATAATAAATTATATTTCTCATATATTTTGATCTTTATTCTCTTTGAAGATGGTTGATAGGTTCTCTTAGCCATCAATAGTATTTCATATCAAGGCGAGAAGACTACCTTGTTATTTGATTCTTTTTGAGGCCTTCGTAACTACTTTCAAATAAAATATTTGAAATACCGTCAAGAGTTCTTCTTACCTTTAATAAAATCACCAAATAGTGGAAGTCACTTCTAAAGTCATGATATCAAACATGTTGTATCTTGCCATCTATTTAAGAGAAGATATGTTGTTCTTCAAGAACTTCATCTCAATTATATGTTCTTGAAGATTGTGACAGTTGCAATATCTTATTCGATAAGTCAGCAAGTCAAAGCTCTTGAATTAAATCTATTAGTTATTGGTTCTCCATCTTCTTAGCATCACAAATATATAAAAAATACAAAAAATGATAGAAGGTAGAATGTTATCTTTTTTAGATCTTGTTTCTTTTAAAGCAAAGATTTATTTTTCTTTACCTTGATTTTGATGGATGTTATCAATGAAAAGTCTCAACTTTCTTTATTCCATTTATAAGATTCTTTATTGGCTTCTATGTATACTCACTAATATCATATCTATACTAATGAACAAGATATTCTAACTTATTTAAGTACCACCTTGAATCTAAGACTTCTTTTATTTTGAATTCTTGATTATTATCTATTTCTATATGAAGAGGTGGCATTTATTTTCTTTCCAAGATATTCAGTGTTTTATATGACTCAAGAAGAGACATATGAAATATGAGATGGATTTTCATAGATTTTGGTAGATGTAATCAATAAACAATAAGATTGACTTGTTGACAAATATGAAAAATTTCAAGCTTATAATAGTCCAACTTGTTACAAAGATAAGTAGTCTTGATGTTATGACAAAGTAACTATACCTTGTCATCTACATTGAATTATGATTGTTCCTTGTGATAGACATCTGCATTGATCTTTTGTGATAGACATCCGCATTGATTCTTTTTTGAGCTCCTTTTAATTGTGCCTTCATTGTTGCATGTAACTTTAATAAATAATTTGCCAAATCTTCCACCGCAAGATTATCAAAATTTAAAAAGTCAAAAGTATCAAGTCATAGATCATAATTGTAATTGAAAAAGAAATGTGTTTGTTGAGTAGGAGAATATATCAAATGATTATATGCAAACTTTGCTAATTGATAGACAAAGTACGAATCATCTTGATGATAGTTTATAGCATACCTCAAATATTGTTCTAAAACTTGATTCATCTATTTTGTTTGCTTATCAATTTGAGAATGAAAAGCCAAAGAGAGCTTTATATCCACCTTTAAAATCTTAAAAAGAGTTTTTTAAAATCTTCATATAAATTAAATCCTTCTATTGGATATAATATCTTTAGGTAATCTGTAATCATAATAGATGTTAATACGAACTAAAGAGTGAAAGATTTAAGTTAAAATCCATAGAAATGAAAGACCATAGTTGTTCAAGAATAGATAATGGCTAAAGAAGTCTATAAAATCACTATCTAAGAGTTTTAGAACTTCAATAAATATCACATGATTGTACAAAGTCTTTGACTGCCATATACATTTGAAGTCACTAAATATCTCTCCATATTAGTTCCAAAGTCTTGTTATATCTAAAATGTCTGACTATTGGAAAGTCATGACAAATTTGAAGAAGATGTAATCGTACCTTACCTTCTAAAATATATGATTGTCCCTTGAAATAGAGTAGGTTGTTCTTGAATTCAAACCTGGAAATATCATGAATTTTAGAAGAATATACTTGATATCATAGACAAGAAGATCAAAGGACATATTTGATTGAATTTGCTTGACAAAGGTTGAATCAACAATCAATGTTGATTTTATTACTCAAAGATGAAAATCCTCTAGCTTCAAGAGAATCATCTTTTTTTGATCAAAAGATGCATCTTCTTCTTTTGGTATAAGATAATAATGTTTAGAAAGAGTGTTTAGCAAACCTTATTATTTTTTGGGTCAATAAATGATCTTCAAATCAAATCTTGATAAAGACATGTTCAAATACAAAGAAAGTCCAAACTATCATGATGACTTAGTGACGATTTAAAAACATACCAACATGAAGTACTTGAGGTTCTTGTAATATGTATAGACGAAGATTGGATTCAAGGCGCCTTCTAGATAATGATGTCATTCTTGAAATGAAACTATAATTGCAAGGAGTTCTTTGTTGTGAAACTCATAATTAATCATGGCTGCTGAAAATTTTTTAGAATAGAAAGCTATGAGATGGAATTTGTCATCAGCTCCTATTTGTGACAATATCGCATTTAAGGCAAAATTTCATGCATATGTTTTCATGAAAAATGCCTTAGAAAAGTTAATACGATATAAGATTGGTACAAAAATAAACTCCTTTATTAAAACATGAAACAATGCTTCAGCTTCTTTATTTTACTAAAGTTTGTCTTTATAAGTTAAAGGTATAAGTAGAGCTGCAACTTGAGAAAAATTCTTGATGAAGTTCTAAAAGTAATTGGCAAAGTCCAAAAAGTGTTGCGTATTTCTTATTGTTTTTAAAATCTTCTAATTCATGATAGTTTGGACTTTCTTCGGATCCATCATTAATTCTTTGATGAAATTGATGTATCCTAAGAAGTCAAATTAAGTAGTATAGAATATATTCTTTTCTAAATTGGCATATAATCTTGCATTTTTAAGTTCTTGTAATGCTTGACAAATACAAACTTCATGCTCTAACGTGTTTTTAGAATAGAGTAAGATGTGTTGTCTTTTGTGAAGAACAATGGAACAATCATAAAAACAATGCTTTAGAAAAGTATTTATATTTTTTTTTTTTAAAAAATCTTATAAATCTTGATATTGGCTAAAAATAATACTTGACATCTTCCCACCATCAAAAATGGGCATAGCATATATAACAAAAGATGATCTTTTTTGTAGCATGCATGCATAAAAGATCTCACATTTATTAGTAAGGGCTTGTATGTACTAGACTTATGTATTTATACTTTGTTAATGAGATTTTGGAATAAACTACCAAAAAAATTAAGTTTATAAGAAATTCAATTTATATGAAGATAATACTTTTTTAACCAAGATAATCCTAAAATAATTGGATTGAATAAAAATCTTATTAGATTAAATACTATTATTATAACAAGGTATAGATAAGATAATTATATAGATAATTAGAATGATAGAAGTTTTTAAAATTGAGGTTAAGTTAATGGACTAAGTAGGATCTATTGTAGAACATTCTAAAGAAGATTTAGGGTAGTTATCTAGATATCATGGAACCTTCTAGAAAAAGAATTTAAGGCAGTTGTCTAGGTGGAGCCCATGACCTTGGAACATTCTAGAAGGTCTAGGGTGATAGGATAAGGTATAAATAAAACTAGTCAGGGCCTTTTAGGGCATTTGGTTAGATATGGCTTTGGATCCTTTTTCTTAGTAAAGTTTGATTTTGCATCTTTCTATTTAGATCTATTCTGTTCTGTTTTTGTTTGCTCAGTTTTGTCTTTCATGTCTTATTTTGTTTAATTTCGTTTAATTTTATTCTGATTTATTTTGTCATATTTTGTGATGAAGCCTTATGTTGTTGTAGATTTGAAGGATATTAGGTTTTTGAGATAGTCTCATCATGTTTTAACTCTACTATTATGATCTTTAATTGCTACATCTAAAAGAATAGTCTCATGCATAACATCTCTAATAGATAGCAAACAACCAACTATGACTTCTATATATACAAATTTAATTTTTTTTAATAAAAAATATCTCTTATTTTTTGATAAAACCTTTATTTATAAAAGAAGTTGAGGCTTCTAAACCTAACAAAGCTAAGATTTTGTGATTTTTTGGTGCTACATAAACTTATATTATAAAACAAGGTGAAAGGTTTGAAGAGGAAATAGGACCTTTATTATGAATTACGCAAGGTTTCAACTGGATGGTCTCTATTGTAGCTAAAGAAATTCGTTTTTTTAACACATTGTCTTCTTTGGCAACCATGCTTTTCATTTTGTGGTTGCATTGTTTCTTTGAAAAATATTGAACAATATAATTGGCTTCTCCACAATCTAAGCATAAGCCCTCTTGACATCGATGAGTCTTTTCTTGCTCCGTGAGGTATTTAAAATGTACCATATCAATTTGCATTAGTTCTGGCTTTGATGAATAAGTTTCAAAAACTTAGGAGCTACAATCATTATTTGACTTGTTTGTCTCTAACCAAGTCTTTCTTCTTGACGTCTTTCAAATAATTGATTGTCATATGTAATGGCTTGAGCAATAAATTATTCTAAAGATTTTGCCTTTGACATTGTCAAAAAAAACTCTTTGACATTAATCTTCAATCCATATTAAAATTGATTGATAAAAGCTTTGTCATTCCAGTCCACATTGCTAGCCAGGTTTTGGAATTCAGTGGCATATATGGTGGCTGATTATTGTCGTATGGTTTGATTTACAATTTAAAAATACACAAGGTATCTAACTATAGAAAGTTTAGTTTTAACTTATTAGCTAAGCTCTAATAAGTATTTTATTCTATCTTTAACTTATATAAAAAGTCTTGGCTTCTAAAACCTCTTCACTTTATATAAAATGTCCAAATTGTAGCAAAATCCTTCAAAACATATTTTTTTTTACAAAGGATTTTTTCTTGCTATATTTTAAAAATTCATATCTCTTGATCCAAAAATTCAATTTCTTTCAAATATTTATATAAATTAGCTATTATCCTTAAGCTTTACTATAGAAAAAATGGACCATAAATTCACTACCAATCTTTTGGCATCTTAGAAATCCTAGCAGGTGCTCTAAATCCTAATTTACAAGCACTAGAGTACTATTTTCTTCATATCTCAAAAATCCAAAACTCAAATGCCACAAAATTTATGAAAAAAGTTTATTAACATGATTTTATATGTTTTTAAAGTTTTTGAGCCAAAATCTCGTCAAATTGCTCAAGATATAGTTCAAAATACAACCACTAGTGAATCGGGTCACTTACTACTCTTAGATTTAAAGTGTTAACTTCAACTTCCAATATCTTGTTCATCCTAACTTGAATTTCATCAAGAAATATGCAAAAAATATAATCGAGAAAGTGTTCTCTCCAATTCCATTTGCCAATCCTTCATTTTTTTTTCTGTAAGCATAAGTTATATGCAAAAGAGTGATAATAAGTACAAAATCATCACCTTAACTTTGAGCGCCCATATTTCTTTCATATAAACTCCAAATTACACAAAATATGTACCAAAACCATAGTAAAAATCCTAAACTTGCTCATCCTAGCCTTCAAGATTCAAATGACTTCAAAAGAATAATCCTAGACCCTAATAAGGCCTTGGGCAGCCTCCTTGAAGTCTATTGGGCATGATTTTTGGCCAATAGGAATGGAGATTTTTATCATCCATCTCCATTCATCCATATAGATGTCCTAACTTCTCATTTTGCTACCAAGACCCCTCTCCAATACTTTTTCTAATAAGATTTACATGATATATGTTCTAAACATCAAATAAAAAAAAAAAAAATAAGACTTCAAGGGTCACCAATGTCTAACAAGGATGACTTTAAATATATAAAAGTTACTATCAACGAAAATCAATCTTAAAAGCCATTATAAAAAAAAAATAAAGTTATATAAATTTTAATAGTAGTTCTTTTAAATAACCTCCTTTTAAAGTAGTAATCTAATTACATTCTACAACTAATTAAAATCCACTAATATTTTTCTTACCATGATACTTAGTAAATTATATATCAAATATATAAATATAATATCTTCACATAGTATCCAAATTAAAATATAAAATTGTGATCTTTAGTGTAAAAATAAGAGCTTAATGTCTACTAGTCTTTTTCAATCACTTTCTCTGAATGTAGCCATAAATACTTCTAAGAATGAATTCAAATTATAAAGAAGCTGCGAATCATTTTTCATTAAAAGAGTAAACCAAGAGAGAGAACTTCCTAATAGCAGTACGAATATGAATTCAACTTGAGTAAATCTATCATAGTATTGGAAGAGATGCAATCTTAAATAGAGCTTAATTTGTTGTAGAAATCTTCAAAATTTTTATCTTATTATATCTAACTTCTTAGACATATTAATTTTTGTCCTCATCATACTTGTAGAAGCAAAATTCCCTGAATTTGGTTGTGAGGTTGATCTACTTGCTTCCTTCAACTACACAACTTCTTGATGCAAACTTTGAACTTCTTCCATAGGCATATGAAAAGTGCTTCCATGATTCACATTGCAAATATGTGAGATTTCTACTCTTAAAGGATTGACAAGTGCATTAAGATCTGCAATAATTGCAAATCTATTTTCACTTCTGTTGAGAGTAGCATCCATAATTTTTCCTTCCATAGATAATTCAAACAAATTCAAAAAATTAAATTAGAGGAAGATAATCTATAATCTCTAATATCAAATGAAAATTTCTAAAAAGAAGGATAATCTACTCTCTATAAAGAAAAAATCAGTATTAGAAAATAAGATTGTTTGTTTAAAGGTGGGTGGTTTGCAAACTTCAAAACACAACAATAGAGATAGAATATTCTATTTACCTCTAAAAAAGATAAAAATAGTAGATTAGAATTCTTGTTAAGTATAAATAACTTGTTTCATAAGCTACCAACATGTAGTTAACTTATTGACAAGGTTTCTAATCTATCAATCAACTACAATTATATATAAAGTCAAAGTAATGTCTATAAAACTTTTAGGAAGCTTCACTAGAAGGTATTATGAAATTAATCTACTTTTATCTATTTTTACCTACTTCTACCTAATCATATAGGTATTTAATAGATTATATATGTATGTCCGTGATACTTTAGTAATAACAAATAAATTAATTATAATAATAAATTAAATAACTAAACTGTTATTTTTGAAATTAAATAGCACAATTAATTTATTTAAATTAATAAGTTAATATTTAATTTTTATAAAAAATTATTGATACATATTTTTTAAATAATTATAAAAATATAAAAACATTAATCAAAACACATTTTTTTCTACTTTTATTTTAAGAATATATTAAATATATAATTTATTTTATAAATATAATAAATATAATAAATATATAATAAATATTTAAATAAAAATATTTATTATATATATATATATTATAGAAAAAAATAAATCTATAATATAAAAATTACACTCAAATTTATAATTTCTTGCAAAGAGCATAATTTTACAACAATATTTCTTAGTATTTTATTTGATTAGATTATTGATTTTGAAAAAGCTAAATTTAATAGTGTACTATAAAATTAGTGATTTAAAATAAAAACATCATTATATACAATTTCAACTATTTAACTCACTATTTTAGTTTTGTTACTGTTTTTTAATATATATGTCTGTGTGTATGTATGTATATATATATATATATATATACTTTGTGCTAATTTTTTTGGATGTATTAATATACTTATTTTTAGCTAATTATTATTTTAAAATAAACATGTAATTATATATTTATAGATGTTATATTTTTTTCTAATTATTAATGATAATTTATAACTTTGACGTTACTTCATATGTCATTTTTAATAAAAATGCCACTTAAAGTTTATTGATGGTAGTATTTATAATAAAAAATTTATATACCAGCTTAACTAGTTGTATCTACTAATTTTCATTTTTTAATATCTTACTTTATCAATCTTTTATTCAGTTTTCAGTTTATATTTTTTGTATTTTTATATTTACATTGCACACAAACTCGAAAATTAATAAATAGATGTTTTAAAATGCATAATTAATTGAAACTTTTTAAACTGATTTATATTTTTATGTTGTAATAATTTGAGTTCAGTCCAAAATTCATTTTTTTTTAAATATTTTATAAAATTAAAATCAATTGATGAGAACTTTATTATAATTTCATTAGATTGAGTACATTGTACATTTAATATGTTTTGATATCATTACTTTACAAAAAAAAAATTATTATCATAAACACTTACAAGTGTCACAGAAATTCTAAAATATAATGATATTATTAATGTCTAAATTATTAGAAACAAAAAAAATTATTCAATTTCGTTCAATTTTTAAAATTATATATTTAATAATTGTAAACAAAAATATATTCATCAAGTTAGAATTCACAAGAATGATTTCAAGGAGATTTTGCAATTGCAAGAAAACTGAAAATAAATACATAAAAAGGTGATTTACAATGTATTAGTTAAATATATATGTATATATATATATATATATATATATGTTGAAGATTGATGCATTGCTGTTAAATACATCTTTTGGTATTTTGATAGGATTTTTTAATGAAGAAGAAACAAATATTTAAGATTTTCTTAATTACTTTGTATATATCAGAAGCAAAGCATACATTCTTTTGTAATTAAAAGTCAAATGATTTATTGTGCATAAACACTATACAATAAATATAAATGAAATAAAGTTTTTTTATTTTGATTTAAAATTTGTAAACATTAAGTTAATATTTTATAAGTATACTTTCATATTATATGTAATAATTAAAATACAAAATTCAAAACAAATATATCTCTTGAAAAACCAATTGACATGTAATAGGGGATTCAAACATGACACTTTTGCAAAACCAAATATTTTTAGGATCACTCAAAATACCAAATCCAAAATATCATAGTTCAAACTTTATTACTCATGATATTATCTCATAATTCTAACTTTATTACCCTCCTTGTATGGAGAGTTAAAGAGGGAAGAAATTTAAAGCAAGCAATGTGATATTTGATACTTCACCCACCCCTCTTTTGATATTTTGATTTCAAAATCACTCACCTTGCGAAGTGGGTGATTTGGTGAAGTATCAAGTAATATTTCAAAATATCACAAGATACTTTGAGATCTCAAGGGTGAAATATCACCCAAAAAGGCCATGTTTAAACCCTCTACTATTCTAGTGGCAAACAAACAAAATAGATATACAAGATTGTAATAGAACAAGAAGACTATCCACATCTTGACTTAACCACATTTACATTACACTAGATTGTTGTTGCACTTTTACTTTGTACTTTTACTTTCTTGTTATAGCTTGATTACATAGACATTCATTCTCATGCCCTCCAAATACTCACAATAAAACTCTTATTTGTACTAAAATGTTTTAGGATAAATTTACAGTAAAAGATCGTGTGGAATTATTCATCACTGATGATTGAGTGGTGAATATAATTTAACTTCTAACCCGTTGCAAACTCTGCGTTTCCAAAAACCACTTAATGAGTAGCTCAAATCATGACAATGTCCTGGCATTTTATGTGGATAAACGATTACGACTGCCGGCAATTTATGAGACACGAAACGTTGTATGAATATCCCATCCGAAAAAAAAATCACCTTTTTCAACTAAGTTACATTCAAGCAGGCTGGCGCCCGATTGCCAAGGCAATAAACGGCTCTATACCAGAATCGCACCTAAAATTGTAATGAAAACTCTGAAGGATTCTTACTGGATCCTATTCCAACCTTAATAGTAATGGTCAAGCGTTCCTTTATCCTAAACGATGGAGTAATAAATTATAGGAACTACCCCCCAACTCCCACTAGGTTATCACAACTCATGCCAGCCAGGGCATGCCAGATATATCAATCAGCAGCTTTCCAGCCGAGTGATGATCTCCTGAATGATTGAAGGTGAACTACCTTGTCTAAACAGAGCACATGAATCAAGCATTTTCGACTCCAAAAGAACGTTTGGCAGCGTCAAGCGTGTTAGCAAGCAACATCGCAATAGTCATAGGTCCCACTCCTCCTGGCACTGGTGTGATCATCGATGCTACTTGACTGGCCTCTTTATAACATACATCTCCTACCAAGCGATATCCTTTCTTTGTTGAAGGATCCTGCAATGAGCAACAGAAGTCAATAACATAAAAGCACAATAAGCTCTCCACATAGACTGGCGATTTAAAAACAAACGCAGCTCTGAATAGAGTATGTAAACGGGCATAAAAAAATAATGGTTTTCCGATGTAAGGTTCGTACATCCACGGCGTTAATGCCCACATCAATAACTACTGCTCCTGGCTTGAGCCAATCGCCTCGAACGAATTCAGCTTTTCCCAAAGCTGCGACCACAATGTCAGCTTCCCTAACTATCTCTGCCGGATTTGTTGTGGCGGAATGTACCACAGTAACTGTTGCATTTTGTCGCTGGCAGGAAGACATCAACAGATACGTCAGCAAATACATACGATGAGGAGCTTGAAACAGGGACGTGTTAAGTCCGTTCCAATTACGACTTAATAATTATTGTCTCTCCATCTACAAAGCTTACTATACGATATTAAAACAATAATGTGAATAAAATACCTGTAAAAGCTGGGCAGCGGGTGTGCCCACGATGTTGCTTCGGCCAATTACAACGGCACGTTTACCTTTCAATTCAACCCCCGAGCGCAACAGCAACTCTATGCATCCCTTAGGTGTGCAAGGTACAAAAAGAGGTTTCCTTCCTTGCATGCACAAAGTCCCCACATTAATTGGGTGGAAGCCATCCACATCTTTCTCAAAACTAACCGCTCCTACCACTGCCTCCTCGTTGATGTGCTGCGCATTCACAGACAGTAATAAACAAAAGGTCAATACCTTCACATCGGGAAACATCACCCTTCATTTCAACCGCGCACTAATGAAGGTATGGCAAACCTTGATGGAACCTAAGGCGGATATATTGAACCTTGGGTAGAAATATACTTACCTTGGGAAGAGGGAGCTGGACCAAAATCCCATGAACCTCCGGATCATCGTTGAACTGGTTCACACAATTCACAATTTCCTCTTGGGTAGCATCCTCTGGTAAGGTCACGCCAAACGACGCAAACCCAACCTCTTCACAGGCTTTTTTCTTGCTGCGCACATAGGTCTCGGAGTCTTTCCGAGTTCCTACCAAGACAACAGCCAGGCCAGGCACCTTTCCCACAGTCTCTTTCAGATTTGCAACTTCGGCCGCAATCTCCTTCCGAATCTGTCCGGCAATTGATTTTCCATCGATAACAGCTCCTCTGCGCTCTGTGGCAGCCACAGAGAATACGTGAACCATGTATCATTTCCATTCCTACCCTTGACACAATTAAGTAGCGAGACCAAACCAAGAGCCAGCAGAAAGTTCCAGAGAGTTTCCAGCATCACATGCCCAGTCTTTAAAGAGAAGGAACCCGTCCAGAAACATTAAGGCATTTCGGCTTAAACCCAACCCTAAACCCTGACACAAAGAATGGGTTGGATAAGAGACGAGAATTGATGAAAATCGATCAGAATAGCTCGACTCTGCAAAGAAAAACCTCTACATCGCTTAAAGAGATCAGCATGCGTTGCGTTCGCATTTAAATGTAGAGTCTAACGAGCATCAGAGGCCTACCAGTCTGCACAACGCCGCTGCCGCTGCTGCTACATCGCACACTCTTCACAACCCCTAGCACATTTAAGCCTGGAGAAGCTCTTGTCGGAGCATGTGACGATAGACACGACCTTTCCATCGGAGTCTTTCTAAGATGCCCCTGAAGCAACGAAAGGAGGGGATATTATAGTAAGAAAAGAATCTCCTACAAAGACGCATGTGTTCAACTAGAAACACAGCAAACTAGCTTAACTATCCAGCAACCACAATTTAGATTAATGTTGCCACCACATATATTTTTCACGGGACAACGAGGCAGAACCAAAATATCGATAGAAATCCCACGATACCCACACCACAAAGAGAAACAGAGACGCTGAAAAAATTCAATCGCTACCAAAACACTAATCCGGAAGAATTCCCACAAGTAAGACCGAATACAGAAAGCAAGAAACACAAAAATCCTTACCACAGCTCCGCGACCTAAGTGAAGTGCTTCCATGGCGACCAGAAAGAAACCCTGTGTGCAAGGCTACACAATGTGGGTCGCTGGCGAAAAAAACAGAAAAAAGAAAAAGGAAGAAACAAAACAAAACAAAAAAGGAAAGAAACCAGAAACGGAGGGCGAGGAGCAGCAGCAACAATCAACACACACAAGGGAGGCAAAAGAGAGGGGGCGAACGAGGGAGAGAGAGGGACTAGTGGTAAACTAGGAGGAGGAGGTGGGTGGATGGATGGATGGATGGATGGATGGATGGATGGATGGATGGATGTTGGGCAGGTGATGCCGGGCAAAGATTCATTCTCCCTGGTTCATTCTCGTGCATCGGTTCATATATTCGTGTCCATCCATGGCCCTGTCCCCCATGCAGCACGAGAGAGCAAGCGAGCGAGGGAGTGGAGAGTGGAATGGAGTGGAGTTGGGCAGTGAGAGTGAGCAAGAACGCACCTTCGTCTTCCCCGCTTGCAGATTTTCTCTCGTCCACATCCCCCCACCCTCCCGATGACCACGAATCTATCTTGTCCCCAATGTCCAACAATGATTTTCAATCTTGAATCAACTTGTCTGAAATTATACTCATAATAAACTCAGATGTTTCTCATCCCCATTGACTTTTGAACAACGAATATAATAAGTAAATAAAAAAGGAAAAGTTTGATCGGAAACAAAATTACACATGATAAAAATATTATAGAATCAAAAAATCCAAAATTACTTTTATGCATTGGGTAGTTGATAAGTCAAACTAAATATCATTTTTAAAAGTATTGACCTGGCTGTTAAATCTATAAATGTATAATGCATTATACCCTTTCTATATTAGAACACAGGTGTGTTAATTAGGAATTGAAATTTCTTTTCAATTTAAAGATTATTTTACCTAAATCAAATTCTTAAAATATTTTTAGTATAACTATAGCTTCTTGTCTTAAATGCATAGCAAATTTTGGTGTCCAATACCTTTTAGGTTTTTCTAGCATCTTCTTGATATATTTGTGTAACTTTTTACAAATTATTAAAAAATTCTAGAACTTTCTATAGTCTTCTAATTTTTTGTATAGAAGATACTCTAAAACTCTTAAAAATTCTTTAAAAAGCATTTGTAGGCTCAAAATGGTACAACATTAAATAAATATATGCATACATATATAATATAAAATATCATAATTTAAAATTTTATTTTTTAAGATTGAAGAATTTATTTTTCATAGATTATTAAATAATTTTATATATTTTAAAATTCTTTATTAAAAGATTTTCTTATTGAAACTTACTTTGTTAATTTTGATTCTTTATCCTTAAATCTTATACAATATAAAAAGATTACAAGTATTTTTGAAACTTTTGATATTTTTAAAGTAGGTTGCTTTGTACTTTGAAAGATGTTATTACATCTTAATGGTTGCAAAGTATCTATTTTTGAGATAATTTTTTGTCTTAAATTAGTCTTATTATAACAAAATAAATAATTTTTTTGAAAGATATCATTTAGTTACGGACATTGCAAATTATTCCTTCTAAAAAAATAAAATTTGTGGATATAAAAAAAGAAGAAAAAAGATCAAAATTTCATAAAAATACTCACATATATTATAATAAATAAATTATCTTATTCTTAAATAAAATTTTTGATTTATTTTTAATTTAAGGTAGAATTATTTTAATAATTTTATAATAAAATAATCAAATAAAAATTTCCTGCCCTAAATAATATATTTCTATTTTAATACTACTTGATTTTAAAATATTAAAGCTATTTCAAAATATCACATTAAATATATAATAGAATTATAACTAATTATAATTATAAAATATTAAAGAGATATTAAAATTTCTTTTAGAATTTTTTTAATTAATAAAAAATAATTTGAATTATAAATAGAAGATAAATTTAAGAGAATAAAATTTTCTTAAATATTTTTTTAAAATGTTCAATTATGACTATATATACAAATTTATTTTAATAGATTTATTGAAGTATAATTTTTTACTAATATTTAAAATAGTATTATATTTTCTTCATTAAAATGGTCTAAAAAGCCTGTAATTTTATTTGGTGATTTTAAAATTAAACAATGGAATTTTAAAATTTTATAATATTTTTGAATGTTTTTTGGAAAAAATAAATCAAAAAACTAATAGTATAATTTTTTCACAAATAAAATATTTGCTAATAAAATTTTAAAACATATATTATATATTTTTATGGTAATCTAGATTATGATAAAACAAAGTGTGAATTTTTTTCTAAAAAAAACTCAAAAAAACTTTGTAAATGTAATTTTTTTAGGTATCTTTAGATGCACTATGTAGCTATAGAATATTCTTTCAAAAACATCATACATCTAAAAAGTGATTATAGAAGTATCTTAAGATTTGAATATTTAATTATAAATTTTATAGTTTTTTTAAAAAAAAAATTATGGTTCTTTTTATTAGTTAGTATATATAAAAGCAAGAATTAGATTATATTTAATCTTATCAATATTTCTTTGAATTCTAGTATTATAATAAAATTTTATTTTTATGGACATAAATATTTATTCCAATAATTATTTAGATAATATGAATTGATAGAAGTAAATGAAAGTATATAAAATTAATAATATCTTGTAGAAAATCTTCTTAGAAGCTTCATAAATGTGGCTTTGCTTTTATACTTATATATAGGTGATTAGTAGATTAAAATCTTTGCCAATAAGTTTACTATATATTATACATATTGATAACTTGTGATACAAGTTGGTTATGTGATGCATATATAGGAAACTTATCTTACAAGTTAGACATATGTCTTAGAATTTGGACATATATTGGAGATCTTATAGATTTTCAGTATATAGCTCTTAATTATATAATATATATGAAGACAAAAGTAAAGCTTTCTACATTCTTGTTAATTTTTTTCTTGCTTCTAATCTAATTTCAAGAGTTTCTAGTTTCTTAATTTTTGGCAATAGCTATTTTTATTTTTTCTTAAATATATATATTTAATTATTTATTTTTTTATTATCTTCCTTAAAAAATATCTTAGTCATTTATTTATAGCTCTTGAATTCTTCTTCTTGATAGATTGATAAGAATATATTTATAATATTAAATCTTTGTCTTTTCTTCATTAAGAATTGATTATCTACTTTTAAACTGATATTACTTTTAGAATTTTCTTTGTCTTAAGACTTCTTTCTTACTTGTCTTAAGTGATGTAGGACATATTATTTTCTATTGTATTATCATAATAGAGCTTATTAAAATGAAGAGTGTAATGGTACAAATACAAGAACAAATGAAAGAATTAATGCTTGCAATGTATCAACTCAATTTACTATAACAAAGCCTAATAATATTGACAAGAATAGAAGATTTAAAAAAAATTGAAATTACTTCTACATCTATATCAAATAATATTACTTCTCCTATGATAGAACATTGTTCAAATATTAGAGAATCAAGAGTTTTTTTACCTAAGAAGTTTGATGGCACAAGATCAAAGTTATGAAGATTCATCAATCAAGTACAACTTGTGATTGAACTTCAACCTCAAAACTATTCAATTCTAAGAGCATAAGTCAAATTTATTTTAATATTAATTTCATATTCTACTTTTTATGGCTTTTATCTATTTTTGAATATTATAATCTAATATTGGATAATTTAGAGGCTTTTTTGGGAGAGTTTTGATCCATGTATATGGATCATAATGCAATTTGTGTTACAACTAATAAGATTTGTATTTTGTGACAAAAAATTTAATATGTAACTCTATATACTTTATAACTCTAATAACTTGCAGCTAATATTAAATAGAATGATGGTGCAATGTCAAGGACATGAACAAAAAGATGATGCATAAACCAATGAAATCCTTGTCAAAGAAAGAGTGAAAAAATAGAAATAAGAAAGTACGTATATTAAAAAAAATTGGAATGGTTTATTGCCAAAAGATAAGAAAACTTGAGACTCTTGAAACTAGACTAGAAGCAAGAAAGGAGTTGAGAAGAGTGAAGAGGGTTTCACTCTTGTCTCTATATATACTATCTAATTAGGAGCTACTTGGCAATGTTCTATAAGACTTCCAATATGTGTTGACTTTGTAGGACACATGCTTTGACTTACAAGGCAAGTTTTTCTACATGTAGGCCACATAATTAGCTTAATCTTCAAGCTAACAAACTCTCTCTATTTTGACATTGTTACATTATCCCTCCTTCTAGGAACGAGTTCCATGAAGAGTGATCATCATATGTTGAAGAAATATATGATGAGATAAATTGTATTTGCCACATACTCAGATCTTTGTTCTCTTTGAAGATGGTTGATATGATCTCTCAACTATCCAGAGTATTCCATACTAGGGCGGAAAGACCACCATGTTATTTGATCATTGTTGAGGCCTTCATAACTTCTTTCAAATAAAATATTTGGAACACCGTCAGGAATTGTTTCTATATTTAATAAAATTACCAAACATTGGGAGTCTCTTCCAAGGTCGTCATACCAAAAGCATTGTATCTTACCATCAATTTGAAGAAAAATATGTGGTTCTTGAGGGTCTTCATCTTAATTATGTCATCTTGAAGGTTGTGACAATTGCAATGTCTTGTTGTCGGAGTAGAAAGAGTTTGCCTCAAGAAAGCACGAGGCTCATGGCTCTCACTAATTATTCAATCAAGCTTCAAAATAAGAGAAGCCATAAGTTTATATATAAAATTTTTCTTTTTGGAGCAATTACATCAAATATGTAAGCTTCAAGTAACCAACAACATCCAAAATATGATAAAATCATCTTAAATCTTGTATATTCTTATATGAAATTTTTTCCAAACTTCAATATCTCATATCTCCTGATTCGACTATCCAAACACACTCAAATTTTACATGAAGTATTGATGTATTTCTAACAACTATCACAAAAAATTTCAATTGTAAATTTTTTGCGGAACTTAAGATATCACCAAAATCCTAACAGTTGTTTCAAATCCTAGTTTTGATATATCTACATACAATTTTCTTCATATCATACAAGTTAAGCACTCAAATACTATAAAATTTATATATATAACTTCTTAACATAATAATCTATCTTTTTTAAAAGATTTGGGCTAAAAATTCGTCCAAAAATTCAAGATATGGCTGTAACCATTACTATGAACAAAATTACTTACTTACTGCCTTTGATTTGGATGCACTGACTTTCACTTTCTATAACTTCTTCATCCAAACTCCAAATTCATCAAACAGTATATAGAAAGTGTAATCAAAGAAGTGCTTTTTCTAATTCCAATTGCCAATCCTTTGTTGCTTTCTATAACGTATGTTATGCCCTAAAGAGTGATAATAGGTATGAAATTGATACCTTAATTTTGAGCACCAATAACTCCTTCATAAAAATTCCAAATCACACAAAATTTGCATCCAATCCATATCCAAAAATCTAAACTTGATGATCTTAGCCTCCAAAGCTCAAACGACTTCAAAAAAGGAACCCTAATCCCTAATAAGGCCTCAGGCAGCCTCCTTGAAGTCCATTGGACATGGCCTTCGATCAATAGGAATGAAGATCCTCATTCCTTGCCTTCATCCAACCATGCCTTGCTTTCATCCCTCCCAATAATCCTCTTGCTATTTAAAAATTTCTTCTTCAGGTTCTAATTTCTTCTCAAGGCTTTATATCAAACATCTACATTCTATAATTTTTTTTGAAATGTTATAATAAAAAAAAATTAAAATTAAAATAAAGTTTCTTAAATCCACTCTCATTAATTTATTCTATTAACCATTCTAACATACACCAAGACTTATGAACATATTATATGTTATAACTAATTTTTACATATTATAAGTAATTACAATATGACATCGTTTGACAGGTTAGTAAACAAAGGTTCTTCAATCAAATCCACTAGTTGTTGGTTCTCCATCTTCTCACCATCACAACTACAAAGAAGCTACAAACAAGGATTGAAAGTAGAATATTATCTTGTCTAAAGCCTATTTCTTTTATAGAGAAGGTTTTCATCTTGATTTTGATAGATGACATTAATGAAAAGCCTCCACCACCTTTATTATATTTGTAAGATTTTTTACTGGCTCCTATGTGCATTCACTAATATCATATCCGCACTAATAGACAAGATATTCTAATTTATTTGAGCGCTGCCTTGAATCTACGACTTCTTCCACTTCAAATTCTTTATTATTATACATTTCTATAGGAGGAGGTGGAGCTTGTCTTCTTCTTGGTATGTCCATTGTCTTATATGGTTCAAGAAGAGACACGTGGAATACTAGGTAGATTTTCATTGACTTTAATAGATATAAATAATATGCAATTAGATTGATTTGTACAGAAATAGAAAATGGTCCAAGTATACAATAGTCCAATTTGTTACAAGGACAAGTAGTCTTCATATTGTGACAAAGTTACCATACCTTGTCACTTATGTAGAATGGTGGTTATTCCTTTTGATAGACATCCACATTGAACTTTTATTGTTCTTGAGCTTCTTTTAACTATACCTTTATTGTTGCATAAAGCTTTGACAAATGATTTGCCAAATCTTTTGCTGTAAGATTATCAACTTTTAAAAAGTCAAAAGTATCAAGTTGTGGATGATAACCATAATTGGCAAAGAAAAGTGTTTATTTTATAGAAAAATATATTATGTTATTATAAGTAAACTCTACTAATGGCAAAAGAGTTGTCTAATCATCTTGTTGGTAGTTGATGATACATCTTAAATACTGCTCCAAAATTTGATTAATACGCTCTGTTTGTCCATCAATTTGAAGATAGAATGCCAAAGATAATTTTATGTCCACTTTTAGAATCTTGAAAAGAGTCCTTCAAAATCTTGATACAAACTCAGTTCACTTATCTAATATAATATCCTTGGATAATCCATGATAGCTATACATGTTGATAAAAAAGAGCTTAATTATTTTTTTACCTATGATAGATTTTGTACATAGTGCAAAATGTGCCAACTTGATAACATGATCTACTATTACAAATATAGAGTCATAAGAACCTAAGATTGGAAGATCCATGATGAAATCCATAGAAATACAAGACCATGGTTGTTTTGGAATAGGTAATGGTTGAAGAAGTCCGTAAGGCCGATGACGAGGAGTTTTTGATCTTGAACAAATATTGCATGACTCATCATAGTCTTTTACATCCTTTCACATTTATGGCCACTAAAAATCTCTACATATAAGCTTTAAAGTCTTGTTATATCCAAAATGTCCTATTGTTAGAAAGTCATGATGTCCTTGAAGAATACATAATCATGCTTCTCCTTTTGGAACTTATAATCGACCTTTGAAATAGAATAGGTTGTTTTTGAACTCAAACTTAGAAGTATCTTGAGGCTTAAAAGAAAGATTCTTGATATTGTGAATAAGAAGATCAAAAGACATACTTGATTGGATTTATTTCAGAAGGGTTGAATTAACAATCAATGTTGATTTCATTACTCAAAGATGAAAATGCTCTAGCTTCAAGAAAATTATTCTTTGTTGATTAAAAGATGCATCATCTTCTTTTGGTGTAAGATAAGAATGTCTAGAAAGGATGTTTGACAAACCTTGTTATTTTTTGGATTGATATGTAATCTTGATATCAAATCTTGATAAATACATGCTCCAATGGACTTGGCGATGATTCAAAATATGTATTGACATGAAATATTCGAGATTCTTATGGTATGTATATACGGTGACTAGATTGGAAGTACCTTCTAGATAATGATGCCATTCTTGAAATGAATCCACAATTGCAAGAAGCTCTTTGGCATGGATTTCATAATTAATCTCGATTGTTGAAATTTTTTTGGAATAAAAAGCTATTAGTTGAAGTTTATTATCTGTTTCTATTTGTAATAATACGACATCTAAAGAAAAATTTGATGCATCTATTTCTGTAAAAAGTGTCTTAGAAAAGTCGACACGATACAAGAATGGTGCAAAAATAAAAGTTGACTTTAAAGTTTTAAAAGATGCTTCAGCTTCTTTGCTCCACTTAAATTTATCTTTGTAAGTTAAACGTGTAAGTGGAGTAACAACTCGAGAAAAGTCTTTGATGAAGATCCGATAATAGTTGGCAAAGTCTAAAAAGCATTGGACATCTCTTATCATTTTTAGAATCTTTGAATTCATAATCATTTGAACTTTCTAAGGATCCATCATAAGTCTATCATTTGAAACGATATATCCTAAGAAGTTGACTTCAGTAGTATGAAATACACACTTTTTTATCATAGCAAAGAGTCCTGCATCTCTTAATTTTTGTAACACATGACAAATATGAACTTCATATTTATCTATATTCTTAGAATAAATAAAGATGTCGTCTAAATAATAAATGATAATATTGTCTAAAAACTCTCAAAAAACATCATTCATTAGATGTTGAAAAGCTGCCGATGCATTTGTAAGTCCAAAAGGCATGACATTGTATTCAAAATACCTATATTTAGTTTAAAATGTAGTCTTCCATTCATCTCTTTCTATAATACGTACTAGATTATATGCTCCTCGTAGATCTATTTTTTGTGTAGATCTTAGCTTGATTTAATTGATTAAAAAGTCCAGATATCAAAAGTAGAGGATATCTATTCTTGATGGTGATCTTGTTGAGTCCTCAGTAATCAACACACATCGACAATGAACTATCTTTTTTTTTCACAAATAAGATTAAAGCTCTTGTTGGTGATTAAGAATGGTGTATGAAATTCTTCGCTAGATTTTCTTTAATATATTCTTTGAGTTCAACTAATTCATTTTGTGATAAACTATAGATTGGTCCAAATGGCGGTTGTGCTCCTTCTTAATGGTCAATTGAACAATCATAGGGACAATGTTCTAGAAGAGTATCCGCATTCTTCTTCTCAAATACATCTTCATATTTTTGATTTTGGCTGCGAATGCTACTTGAAGTCTTTGCATCATTAGAAACAGGTGTGGCATAAATGACACAAGGTGACCCTTTTTTTGCATCATGCAAGAAAGCTCTTGTATCTAAAAATATAGGTTTAATTATACTAGACTTATGACTTTCTACTGCATTAATTTTACTCTCAATTATGCTTTTAGAAAATTCAAGGATATAAAAAATCCAATCTATATAAGGATTATAGTTTTTTAACCATGATAAATCTAAAATAAATAGATTAAAAAGAGATCTAATTATATTAAAGATTATGCAACTACTATGACCATTTATTGCTACATCTATAGTAAGTGTTTCATGAGTAACATCTCTAAAAGACAACAGACAATCATCTATGTCTTCTACATGAATAAGTTTGATTTTTTGTACTAACGGTATTTTATGATTTTTAAAAAATTCTACGTCTAAGAAACAAGTTGAGGCTCTTGAATCTATAAAGGTGGAGGCTTTATAATTATTAGGTCCTAAATATATATCTATTATAAAATAAAGAGAGGGTTTTGAGGAGAAGATAGGATCTTTATTAGAAATTGTACAAGATTTCAACCGCATGGTCTCTATTGTAGTTGGACAAATTTTTTTTTCAACACATTGTCTTCTTTGACAGATATGCTCCTCATTTTGTATTTTTGTCACTTATTTAGACAATGTTGAGCAGTGTTTTTAGGTTCTCCACAATATAAGTACAATCCTTCTTGATGGCGATAAGTCTTTTCTTGCTTGATAAGAGGTTTAAAATATATCGCATTAATTTGCATATCTTCAATTTTTGAATGTATGTATTAAGGAGATGTTGGTATTGCCATCAAATTGTAGTAATATTGAGGTCCCATTTATGTGACTTTGAGATCAAAATTTAAAAAATCAATTGTCGCATTTCACAGCAAAGTCAATTGCTTGACTCAATGTTTCAGGATTAGGTAAGTTGAACATCAATTTCTTTACTTCATATTGTAATGTATAGAAAAATTGGCTAATAAATGCAGTATCATCTCACTTAATATCAATTACAAGTTGTCAAAATTTTGAAGCATATAATGTTATAGATTGATTGCCTTGTTACAAAATACGGATTTTGTTGGTTGCAGTATAAGTTGCATCATGTTTTCTATATGTAGATCAAAATTTTGCCAAAAATGCCTCTAGATTATCCAATATTGGATCTCGTTGTTCAAGAAAAGATGAAAATCATGATTGTGCTTAATCTAAAAGAAGTATACTAATGAATCTAACTTTTGATCTTGGAATTGGATAGCTTTGAGGTTGAAGTTCAATTATAAGTTATACTTGATTCATAAATCCTCAAAATTTGGATCTTGTACTATCAAACTTCTTGGACAAAGTAACTCTTAGTTTTTTAATACTTGAAGGATGTTCCATTGTGGGTAGAAGGATATGATTTGGTACAGATGTTGAAGTAGCTCTAATCATCTCTAAATTCTCACTTCCTACTATTCTTGTTGATCCTTGTGGTAGTAAGCTAAGTTGATGCATCGCAAGCATCAACTCCCTCGAGTGCTCTTGCATTTGTGCCATTGCACTCTTCATTTTAATAAGCTCTATCATAATTATAATCAAAAAAATATCTAATACCACTCAAGATAAGTAGAAGAAAAGAACTTGAGGACAAAAAAAATACTAAGAACAATATCAATTTAGAAGAGGATAATCTGCAACTTCTAATATGCTTATGTCTTATCATGAAAAAGAGGTGAAGCAAGAAAGAGTGAAGAAGGCCTCAATCTTGTCTTTATATATACTATCTAACTAGGGGCTACGCGGCAATGTTCTATAGGACCTCTATTATGTGTTGACTTTTTTGGGCACATGCCTTGACTTACAAGGCAAGTTTTTCTACGTGTGGGCCACATATTTAGCTTGGTCTTTAAGTTAATAACATGTGTGGCAAATGGCCAACTTGTTGACCACTTTTTAATCCAAAAAGTCAATAAAAGTCGCCTATAATGTCAAAGCAATGTCTATGAAGCTTCTAGGAAGCTTTTATAGAAGATATTATAGAATTAACTTACTTTTACTTACTTCTACTTTCTTATATCTATTTATACAAGTAATTACTGGCTTGCATGTGTATGTCTGTGACATGCAGTCATTAGCCATTTTTTTATAAATTTTAATATAAAATAAAGATATTGATATTAAACATTGATGATCCTCAAATATCAAGTCAAGAAATTCTCTTTATTATAAATTGTGATAATTAGATTTTTAAATTTAAATTTGAGAATTATACAAGAAAACCTCAATATTATTATAATTCAATAGTAATACCAACATCTTTTAAATATATATATATATATATATATATATATATATATATATTTAAAAATAAAAGACATGTAAATTAATTTAATAAGTTTTAAATCTCTTATTAAATAAGAAATAATTTTTAGTTACTAAAAAGAATTGTGTTTATATTGTAGAGAATCTATATAAATTACTTAATATTATTTAAAGAGAAAACACAATCATAAAATAAAGAGCATGGCTGTTAAAAAAAATAATACATCAAAAATTAAGTTTTTTCAATTATAATAGAGTTGATGTAGCTGAAATCTTTTACAACATTCAATGAAGGTCTTATTTTCTTTTCAAAATCCTCTCATTATTGTATAATAGATGTTTATTTGAGACCTAAAAATTTCAAATACTTCATTATTTTAGGAGCCTTATCTTATTTTTTAGATGAAGAATTTATTAATAGACATAACATATATTTTGTAAAAAAAATTAAAAATATTTATGTAGAAATCATTGATGGTCATCTATTTCTTTTTGAAGATATTAATTGTAAAATTCTTCTTATAAAAGCAGAAAAAAATGGTTGTAATAGCTTCATGATATTTAAATAATTTGATATTTCTATAATCTAGTCTTTTTGTCAAGGACATGAATTACAAAGAATCAAAATATCAATACATTCTTATATCTTTAAAAAAATTTAGATAATCACTCAAATATAATATAATATTAAATTCAAATAGATATTATTGGAAATAAAAAAATGAAAGACTCTTGAGTTAAGAAAAAAGAGTAAAAAGACATTGATAGGAATAAAAAAGGTTTACTCTTATTTCCATATATATTATTCAATTAGAAATTACATAATAATATTCAATAGAAACTCTAAGACATGTCTAATTTGTAAGTCACATATTTAACTTATAAGTTAAGTTTCTTATTTTTTCCATAAAGTAAATTTTTACTACAACTGACAAATTTATTGTTTTCAATCTATCAATGACATACAAATATATATAAAATCAAACTGCATCTACAAAGCTTGTCTACAAGTTATTATCAAATCTAATTATTTTAATTTATTTCTATCTAATTCCTTTAATTTAAATAAATAAATATTTTTATAATATTATTTTAGGTTTATTGTTGCTAAAAAAGTATAATCTTTGAATAAATTGGAATTTGATTAGTTTTGATTTTTTTTGAAGTATAAGTAAGAGTCTTATTAAGTAAGTAAAAAGTCATAAGTCTAATGACTACAAATTCTTATTTTTAGGTGTAAGAGCTTATATGCATGTTATATTAAAAGTGTCAAATTTTTTCATTTATGACACATCCATTTTTGATGGTGGAAAGATTTCAAGTTACATTCCAAGTTGATATAGAGATTATTAAGACATTTTTGAGAAAAAAAATGATGATATTATTTTGAAGCATTATTCTTATGTTTGCTCAATTGACCTTTAAGACAAAGCTCAACTGCTATTTGAACTAATCCACAACTTATCACAAAATGAATTGGCTATACTTAAAGAGTATATTGATGATAACTTGGCTAATAATTTTATATAAAATTCTTAATCTCTAGTGGTAGCTCTTATCTTGTTTATAAAGAAAAAAAAATATATAGATGTGTGTGAACTATCAAGGATTTAACAAGATTATCATCAAAAATATGTATCTTTTACCTTCAATATCTAATTTTTTTGATTAATTAAATCAAGCCAAATTCTATATAAAAATAGACCTACAAAGAATATACAACTTAGTATACATCAATGAAGTAGATAGATAGAAGGCTATATTTTAAATTGGGTATGGACATTGTAAATATAATATCATATTTTTTGGATTTTCAAATACACCAACTACTTTTTAACATTTTATGAATGATATTTTTAAAGATTTTCAGATGATTTTATTATTTTTTATTCAAAAATTATTTTTATTTATTTAATTTTTTTTAAAAGAATATGAACTTTATGTTTTTGTGTATAATAAAAACTTAGAGATATAAGACTATATGCCAAGATAAAAAAGTTCATATTTTAGACTATTTAAATTGATTTTTTAGAATATATTATTTTAAATGATGGTCTTATGATGGATCATAAGAAACTTCAATCTATCAAAGATTGAAAGGTCTAAAAATTAATAAGAAATGCCAATTTGTTTTGAAATTTGCCAATTACTATTGAATCTTTATCAATTTTTTTTTTCAAGTTGTAGCTCTACTTACAAGTTTGACTTGTTAAATAAAATTTGAGTGGAGCAAAGAAGGTGAAGTATTATTTGAAGATTTGAAGATAATTTTTACTTCTATATCAAATTTGGATTGCATTAAATTTTTTAAGATATTTTTTTATTAAAATAAATTCATAAAATTTTTCTTTTAGATATAATATAGTCACAAATGGAAGTAGATGACAAACTTCACTATGTAACTTTTAATTCAAGAATTATTTTAGTAATAGAGATAAATTATACGATCCAATATATAGAATATTTTGCAATCATAAATTTTTTTTAAGAATGGCACCATTATTTAGTAAGCGCTTCAAGTCCAATAATTGCTTATATAAATTATAAGAACCTAAAATATTTCATATCAATACATATTTTAATTTGATGACAAATTTGCTAGATCATATCTTTTTTAAGATTTATATTTAAGATGATATATTAGTTAATAAAATAATAAGGTTTTTGAGCCATCCTTCCAAAATATTCTCATCTTATAACAAAAGAAGAAGATAAATATTGATCAACAATAAGTAATTTATTTGAAGCTAAAATATATTTATCTTTGAATAAAAAAAATAACATTTATTGTTGATTCAATATTTTTAAAGAAATTTCAATAAAATATATTTAAAAATATTTTTATTCATAATATTTAAAATAATCTATCTAAACCTTATATTTCTTCCAACTTTAAATTAAAAAATAACTTATTTTAGTTTAAGGGATGTTTATATGTTTCAAAAAATGAAATACAATTAGATGTTTTTCAAGCTCATTATGATATTTTGTCAAGGACATGAATTGGAAGATGATGCATAAACCAAAGAAATCCGTATCAAAAAAAGAGTAATAAAATAGAAATAAGGAAGTATGTATTAAAAAGAAACTAAAATGGCTTGCCAAATGACAAGAAAACTTGAAATTCTTGAAACTAGACTAGAAGCAAAAAAAGAATTGAGAACAGTGAAGAAGGCTTCATTCTTGTCTCTATATATACTATCTAACTAATAGCTACATGGTGATGTTTTATAGGACCTCTAATATGTATTGACTTTGTAAGACACATGCCTTGACATAAAAGGTAAGTTTTTCTATATATATACCACATAGTTAGCTTGTTCTTTAAGCTACTAATATATGTGGTACATGATTAATTTGTTGATCAAGTTTCTAACCTAAAAGTCAACAATGGATATGTAGAATAAGTAGTTATTTTCAGAATGTAGATACCTACTGTATAGTATAAACAGGGATAGATAACTGCTGAAAAGGTGGTTCAGCAGGTAGAATAGATGAATAGTTAGGAAAAGTAATTATCATCTATAGTATAGGAGTTGGAATCTCGGGGTAGTGTAAGGAAGATGGGAGAGGGGAAGAAAATGCCAGATTACGATAGTATTGAGCCGGGGATAAGCTTGGTGCTATCTCTTCTTCTTAGTTTTCTTATTTCTTTTGTGTTAGTGTTGATTCTAGTGAAGAGAATCAATTTAATGAATTGATATTTGATTTACGAAGTTATTTATGGATCACTGTTTATGAATTGTTGTGAAAGATTGAGGACATATGGAAGTTTTAAGTCACTGTTTATCGCAAGGTTTTAAGTTTAGTGGAGAGGAATTGTAATCAAAGGAATTATCTTGATTAGATTCTGTGGACTAAAAGTTATTCGTTCCAAGGTTTGGGATATGCTTGTGTATTTGTGAATTACACAGGGTACTGAAATCATTGTTGTGGATGTTATTGTATTGATATGAGAAAGTGGACAGTAGGAAGAAAAATATGGTAAGCATTCAGCAGAAGTGGTTAATTGCGTGATCCTAACAATTGGAGCTTATATACATGGTCTTTCCCTGTGTTCGAATCCCCCTATACGGATTTATGCTAGGAGGTTTCTTCTGAAATAAGTAAAACAAGCAATCACATTTTGGCGCCACTGTCGGGGATTGATAACATTATTGAGTATTAGGAATTAACTGTCGAAGCAGTAAAGGAGATTAGGAAGTACACTCAGTAGAAATAATGAAAGAGTATGGTTATTATGAATGAGAATTTAACAGCAAAGAGAATAAAGCAATCAAAGGAAAGAACAGAGCGATCGCAAGCAAAAAATTTGTTGCGTAATGAGCGAGATTGCAAATTGAAAAAGAAGCATCAACAAAGTTGGATTAAGCTGTGGTTGCATGCCTGTCAGCATATTCGATCGTACCCGAAAGACGATCGACCTCTAATATTTCAGAAGTACATACCATTAAAGAAATTACCAAGAGCACTTGCACGGAGCACTGCTAATAGTCCAGCAAACCTCTTGAAGCCATTAATAGAAAATGAAGAAGGCACAGCAGAATTAGGTACCCCACTGGGTATCTTCTCAATTGGAAATACGTTTGATCCTAACAAAATTGGTTCTGAAGATCGGCATAAATCACTTGTCAATAAAGACCAATTCAGAGTATATCAAAACCTATCGTTTTCACTTCATATTCAACCAGTAAAATTATTTGGAGATAATAATAGTCAATTGGAAAGGCTTGGAAGTCCGAAAAAGACTTTTGCGGAAGACAATTTTTATTTTAATAAGAAATTGAGCAGAACACCTACATCTTTAATGATGTCCGGACGACCAACAGTTCCGATTGGAGTTCAAATGGGTGCAGTGGGCCATCGAACGACTAACGTCGTGCCATTACCTACTTTTTGGGGTTTCTAGGTGCAAACCCAGATCAATATTTGTCTCAATTCTTGATGGCATGTATAGTCAATAATGGAAGAACAGAAGACATTTGGTTAAGATGGCTGCCAACGACATTGAAAGACACAGTGTTTGAGTGGTATAACTGCCAACCTGTGGAACAATTTATCAATTGAGAGGCATTGAAAAATATATTTTTAGCCCATTTTCGACCAATTGGTTTTAAAGAACATCTTAGAGAAAAATTAATGAATAGTAGAATGGTACCAGGGGAAGCGGTACAGTCATATTATGGTCGTGTAGTGGATATATTTTGAAAATGGCCAAATAACCAAATGCCAAAATCATTTGTGTTGTCCATATTGGTTAATGGACTACATCCACCAGAATTGAAAATGTTTGTAAAGGAGGCCCAATCAGCCACCATCGCATCATCTCTTGAGCAAAAAAAAGTATGGGAGGAATGTCACTGTGACCAGAACTTAACAGTTGGAGCCACAATGATTCTATCTCAAGGAGGTTATCAAATGACAAATTGGAATGATGGATCGGAAAGTTATCTGGAAAGGAATAATTATGGTATAATTCCACAGGGAATAGTGGATGCCGTTCCATTGCAAGCTGTACCATCATCATCATCACACCCATATGCACCTTATTTCGCGTATCAGAAAGCAATACCTACAAAGAAATTGCCAAATGCATTACTATCAAGGGATCCCAATGAGTCATTGCTGTTAATATTGACGAAAAAAATAAATGAATTGGCTGTGAATCTGGCCAAGGATAAAGAAAAAAGGTATAAACCAACCAATATGCGTCCCAATGTCTGGTGCAGCAATTGTAAGGAGTAAGGTCATTTAGTAACAGAATGTCCTTCACCACCTCAAATGACTGTACAATGTACCTTTTGCAGAGGCAAGCATATTACCACCAACTGTTGGAATTTACGGAAGCAACAACAACTTAGTAACCAGATAATGATTCAACCAACTTCGTGGGATGTCAATCAAGTACAAATGAATAATAGATTTGGCTGGAATGGAAATCGAGCGAATAAACAAAATAGAAATTATTCTAATTTCCTCAACTCTGAATTTCACCAAGAAGGTGTATCCAATACTCACGGATTGGCGATGAACCAACCAAGATACCATCAATATCTACCCATGACGAAGCCGATGTCATACTCTACAGTAACAATGGATCAACCAGGATCCTTTACTCATCTGACATAGAACAGACCTAGCTGTTATATACCAATAGAGACACCCAATATCCCTGAAGGAGTTGGCAGGAGACCACTTCATTGCTATCGTTGCAGATAAATTGGTCATTATGCCAATGAATGTCCTAATCCAAGGGCCAGTGATGACTATGCTCTAATATGTGGAAATTATAAGTAGTCTAGGCACACTTATCAGCAGTGCAATGCGCCCTTTAATTATAATAACTGGGACCAGCAAATGCAAATAAGCCAACCGACGGAAGACAAAAGCCTTGTTAAATGAGACTCACCAGTACATCGTGTCGAGGTGGTGAACGCAGTGCTTACCAAAGGCCAACAAAAAGATAAAAATCTAATTTAAGACATGGATGAATCAATCGCAGGAGAGCAAGTAGCACCATCTACGGGGCTAAACAAACCAATATCAGTATTGGAACGTATCCTAATATTGAAACCTCAACAGACTGAGGAATCCAATTCGGTCCCACGTGCCAATTTTTCGGGATCATCAAGATCAATCTCAAGTGACCAAGTACCAATACCTATACAGTCCAATAAAAGATCTTACGCATTAAAGGAACCTTTAGTGGTAGACAAGTTGGCAAAGTTACCAACGACAATCCCAATCGCTAGGAAGGAATTACTACCGAATGGAGTAAAATTGAAACTAATGAAATATAAAAGAGCATTGGGAATTACTCTCAATATTGACCCCTAAGACATTCTGAGGGATTTGGATGTAATTCAGCCTTCAATTACAATGAAGCAACTTTTGGCTGTAGCAGCGGGATGTCGATCTACATTGAATTTAGCGTTAATACAATGAAGATCCCACACTAAAGAAATTCATGAATTTAGCTTAAACCCAGATCGGGGAGCACCAACAATCGATGTATCAATCGATGGCATTTTAATTCCAGGGGTACAAGTCGATGGTGGCTCCAGTGTAAATTTATTGAACGCGGATACAATGGAGGACTTGGATCTAAAGCAATTGCTACCTACGACATTGGTCTTACGAATGGCAGATCATAGTCAGGTAAAGCCAATGGGAATCTTACACAATATTGCCATTGTAATCGTGGGATTGACATACAAAATTGATTATATTGTATTCCGATTGCAGAATTCTACATTATCATATCCCATTTTATTGGGGAGACCTTGGCTTTATCAAGCCAAAGCTAAGAACGATTGGAGCCAAGACACATTGACAATTGAAAAAGGTCGGGACCAGATTGTTCTACAGATGTACCCGGTACAATATCATGAAGAATTTCAATTGCCAGAATCAGAATTTACATCAAACAACATGAGTCAATCGATTGAGGCAGATGACGATGCTATAGGTTCATCGCAATTTGGGGTAGGACAAAACACTTCAATAGCAAAGGCAGGAGTCTACCAATGAGGAAGTCCCTGCGAATATTTACTGCATCAGGAGGATGCGACTAACTTAGATCATGCTATTATCGAATAGATGAATAATTTTGCAGTCAATAGAGTCAGCACATTGGCACCAGATTTGGATAGTTCCCATATGTCGGATAGTATAAGAAATTCAGATCAGGAGAAGACAATTAAATCAGAGGTTGTTGAAGATCTTGTGTGTCAATCTATTAACCTGGGCACCAACAAAACGCTACAACTAATTAAAATATATGCTGGTATTATCGGTACAGAATTGGATGCTTGGAAATAATTTTTCTTCCATCACAAATTTGCCTTTGCGTGGTCATATGCGGATTTGAAAGAGATTCTAGCCGACGTGTGTGAGCACCAGATTATTCTGGAGGAGGGTGTTATGCCAGTTCGTCAAAGACAACACCAGCTTAACTCAAAATATTCTCTTTTAGTGAAAGAGGAATTCGATAAAATTCTTGACGTGGATTTTATTTATCCTGTTCCGCATAGTGCATGGGTGTCGCCAATCGTGATGGTACCGAAGAAGAATGGAAAAATCAAGATATGTCAAGATTTTTGAAAGTTAAATGCGGCTACTAAGAAGGACTATTTTTTGTTACCATTTACAGACAGTATTTTGGATGTAGTGGCCGAACACGAATGTTACTCATTTTTGGACGGATTTTCGAGGTATAATCAAATTAAAATTGCCAAAGAAGACCAGTTCAAGACTACGTTTACCACAGATTGGAGCACATTTGTCTATAAAGTAATGCCATTTGGGTTATGTAATGTCCCAGCTACTTTTCAACGGGTAATGATACAAGCATTTTAAGATTACCTACGTTTATCAATGGAGATATTTCTGGACGATTTTTGCACCTTTAGTAGAACGGCTGAACATCTAACATGCCTAGATAACTGTTTGAATCAATGCAACAAGTATGGGATATCTCTAAATTTGGAGAAGTGTCAATTTGGTATACTATCAGGAAAGCTATTGGAACACATTGTCTCTGTTGAAGGTATCACTATGGACCCCGATAAAGTTACTTGTATATTGGATTTACTAAAGCCAGATACGATGTCGGCCGTGCGCGGTTTCATCAACCATGTCAGCTACTATCGGCATTTTATTGAATCCTTTACGGTTATCTGTCAACCATTAACTCACTTGTTAAAGAAAATCCCGTCAAATGGATCTAGCCCAATATGGACTGAAGACTGTACTTCTGCATTCGACGAATTGAAACAGAAATTGGTATCTGTTCCAATTCTTATAACACCTTATTGGACAAAACCGTTTCATGTCTATGTGGATGCATCCAATGTTGCTATTGGATCTGTTCTCAGTCAAAAGGTTGAAAAAGGATTAGATCATCCCATATATTATGCGAGCTGATAATTCGTTGCTGCAGAACAAAATTATAATACTACCGAGCGAGAGGCCCTCGAAATGATCTACTCTGTACAAAAATTCTGCCACTATCTACTTGGATACTCATTTGTGTTCCACGTTGATCATGATGCACTTAAATATATGATAAACAAACCTCAATTGAGTGGACGAATTGCTCGATGGGTGTTACTTCTACAGGAATTTAATTTTACAATTAACTTTCGACACGGCAAGAAACATGCCAATGCGGATCACTTATCCCATTTATCTAATATACTGGGTAATGAGCCGATAAAGGATGCTCTTTGGGATGCACAACTATTCGCTGTGGATGTCATTACACCTGAATATGGTGAATTGATCCAATATCTAACGTTTCAGACTTTTTCCATTTCTTATAATGAAAAACTAAAGAAGTATCTGATTTTAAAAAATGCACCATATACCATGATTGGAGATGCCTTGTACAAACAAGGTCGGGATGGAATTTTACGCCGTTGCATCTTTCAAAGTGAAGTTCATACAATTTTGGAAGGATGTCATTTGGATAGTTGTGGTGGACATTTCGTGGGAGAGAGTACTGCTCGCAAGGCTTTAATGGCCGGATATTAGTGGTCCACAATGTTTTCTGATGCGTACCAATTTGTTTGTCGTTGTGATCCTTGTCAACGAATTGGTCGACCCATGGATATTTCAGCAATGCTGTTAGTACCAATCTTGGCATAGGCACCATTTGAGAAATGGGGAATTGATTTTGTTGGATCCATTGCACGAGCATCGAGACATGGACAAAAGCGATATATTTTAGTCACCACGGACTATGTAACCAAATGGGGGGAGGCTATTGCTACCCGCAATGGTAATGCCAGTACGGTGGCCACATTTCTATACGAGAATATTATTACTCGATTTGGGTGTCCGAAGGAATTGATTAGCGATCGCGGCACCCATTTCATAAATGCTACTATAGCAGCCTTGACGAATACATACGAAATCAAGCATAGGAAAACAACACCATATCATCCTAGGGCCAATGGGCAAATAAAAAAGACCAATGGTATTCTATGAAAGATTTTAACCAAAACAATTTTGGGTGCGAGAACGGATTGGGATACTAAATTATTTACGGCATTGTGGGCGTATTGTACTGCATATAAAGTGACTACCAATTCCACACCATTTCAATTGGTATATGGGCAAGAAGTAATATTACCCATTGAATTGGAAGTTCAGAGTTTGCGCATTGCGTTGGATGAATGTCTTGGAGATAAGGAATCACTTCAATATCGGTTGGCAGAGTTAGACAAATTAGATGAAATATGAGCTACTGCTCTCTTCAACATGGAAGCAATTCAAAAATGGCAGAAGAGTTACTATGATAGTAAACTGCGTTTAAAGAGTTTTATGCCCAATGATTTGGTATTGTTATTTGATAGCAGGTTTAATCATTTTCCAGAAAAATTTCAAGTTTGCTGGTATGGGCCATATCGTGTGATTGAAGGGTTTTCCAATGAGTCTGTTCAATTGGAGGATTTCATGGATCAGTGATTTAATACCCGCATTAACGGGAACCGATTACGGTTATATCATATGTAAAATCCGGGACAGATTTTCAATTTTTGGAGGAGGTCACGTCGAATGTACATAGGATACACCTAATTAAGTTCGTTAGGGTGTAGATGCGGTTGAAAGGATAGTTAGTTATTACTAATGTGTCAGATGGGACGGGGGTGAGAAACGGACAGTAGGGGTAACATGTTGTCGTTATCACCACTAGGTAAAAGAATAGGAGTGAGGCACCCATTTACGGTCATTCTCAGTTGTGGCATTCTGTTATTGTTTCTTTTTGGTGTTACAATTTTGGGTGTTTCAGAGTATTGGAGCGTAGTATTGAAGGTTAGAGCTTAAAAGAGTATACGTCATGGCGATGGAGAGTGCAAAGAGAGCTATAGACAGAGAAGAAAGTGGCCGAAATGTGAAAGCTAAACGTAATTTAGGACCACCATCCATAGTAATCATTACCAATATGGAGCCTATGAAGCTGGAGATTTGCTGGACGCCAAGGAGAATACGAGATTTTTGAAACGGGCAAATGTTTTAGTTTTTGCGAAGATCAGATAGTTTGCCTTTAATTATGTGGCATTAGTGGAAGAATACATCGCGAACTATGATCCACAGGATGGATCGAGCATAGTACAAGGGTGCGTTATCGATATTGATGAGAAGATCCTTGAAAAAGTACTATTTCTTCCAATTGGAGAGATTGCGGTGGGTGTTGAGGAGTCCAATGACTTCTGACCGGGAAGTTATTTCTAAAATGGCATGTCATCGTTTGAGAAGAATCAAGATTGGCGGATGGCTGAGGAAATTACACCAGAGCTCATCGAATGGTTGCGCTTCGTGCTGAGGCATCTAGGGTTGTATCAATACAACACATATATGTCAAGACGGTGTCGTATTGTAAATGCTTACAATATGTAAAAATTAGCTAAAACATGTTATATGTTGATAAATCTAGATGTCTGTTAGAGTGGCTAGTAGATTAAATTAAAAGGAGTTGGTATAAGAAACTTTACTTTGTTTCTTTACTTCTTTTGATTTTGTCATTAATATATATATATATATATATATATATATATATATATAGGACCTAAATATTTAGTATGAAGCCTTGGGAGAAGGTGGAAATCTAAGGATGAAAATCTAAACTAATAGGAGGCTAATTGGAAGGGATGAAAGCAAGGCATGGTCGGATGAAGGCAAGGAATGGAGAACTTCATCCCTATTGGTCGAATACCATGCCCAATGGGCTTTGAGGAGGCTGCCCGAAGCCTTATTAGGGATTAGGGTTCCTCTTTCGGGGGCATTCGGAGATTAAAAGCTAGAGTTGTAAAGTTTAGGATTTGGAGAACAATTTGTGTACAAAAATAAGAGGATTTGGAGTTAGGGTGAAAAAGTTATAAGCGGTTGAAGTTAAGGTGTTTATTTAAGATATATTGTTACTCTTTTGAGAGTACAAGGAGTTTTACAGCAGCTTTATAAGGTCGGAAGGTGCGACTAAAATGGCGATTTCAAGGCCTACATCTTTCAGGAAAGAATTATTGCTTTTGGAGTTCATATGAAGGAGTTGTAAGGAGTTGAAGGCGACGCTTCCAAATCAAAAGTAGTAAGTAAGCGGGTTTGTTTGTAGTAATGGTTGGAGCCATAACTTGAATTTTCGGACGAATTTTTGGCTCAAATTTTTTGGAGAATGTAAAATTTTGTGTTAAAAAGTTATATATACAAATTTTGTGGCATTTGAGCTTATATTTTGTGATATATGAAGAAAATTGCACGTGGATGTATAAAGATAAGGGTTTGAAGCGACTGTTAGGAATTTCAAGATATATCAAGTTTTGCAATGAATTTGCGGTTGAAAATTGTTGTAGAAGTTAATAAGAATACATCAGTACCTCATGTAAAATTTGAGTTTGTTTGGACGGTTGGATTAAGAGATATGAGGTGTTGAAGTTCGGAAAAATCTCCACATAAGAGTAAACAAGGATTTAGAAGATTTTATCATATTTTGGAAGTTGTAGGTTACTTGAGGATTGTGTATTTGGTGTAATTACTCAAAAAGAGAAAAATTATATATAAACTTAGGGCTTCCCTTATTTTCAAGCTTGATTGAATAATTAGTGACAGCCAGAAGTCCAGCTTTTTCTGGAGGCAAACTCTCTCTACCCCGACAACGATTAATGTTTGCAGCAGTAGGAACGTTTGAAGGGATGGTGTTCAATTGGGCAGCTTATGTAGCAACCCGTATTTATGTGGAAATGGGAGCCAAGCGCAAAATAGGGAAGTTTACAGCGTTGCTATGTTACAATTATGTGTATGCTGTGATCACATACACATTGTGGCAAACATTGCCAATAGAGGAAAGTTCTGAACCAGTGCCATTGCCTCCGCAGCGAGAACGGAATTTGTTGGCACCGAATGTCAATACAATGGAGGTAATACATGAAATTGGGGAATCCAGTCATCCAGTGGCACCGGAAATGGATCTGATTTGTTCGGTGGTGGAGGAGGAGAATGAAGTCTCGACGTTGATAGATATCAATTAGTTAACATTTCTACAGGGCCGACTGTCGAAAGGCGTACATCTTAAAAATTCTTTATTGAAGTATATTTTGCAAATACATTGCATGGTATGAGTATTGGATGTAGAGGGCAATGGTAAACTGGAATTAGAGGCAAACAAAAAGGTGATATCGAAGTAGACATGAAGAATTGAAGAGCAAGAACAGATCATCCAAGCGAATGCGAAATCCAAGCTGCTATTGGAGCGACAAATTGAGGAACAACAGGAAGCTTGGAACAAAGAAAGAGAGTGTATGGTGGAGATCCATAGGCAAGAACTATTTTGGGCTCGTAGTCATTCAATTTTGAAACTGAAAAAAGCGAAGGGTCAATTGGCAATGGAACGAGAAAAGACCGAGTTATTGACGCAAGAAAAATTGGTATTGAGTGACGAATATAGATGTAAAATGGAGTAGTTAAGGGTTGAAGTTGAGGCCTTCAACGTCGAGGTGACAAGATTGGCAAAGTATTTAGTCAATATTGGTCAAGCACAAGTATCAACGTTGCCACTTTGCAAAGTTCCAGAAGAGAGGAGTCTCTTTCAACGCCAGTTGGAATTGAGAGATGCCCAGATCTTAAAATTGGAAACTCAAGTCCGTGAACTGGGCGAGTACAATGAAGAACTTTTAGCTCAATTGAGGTAGAAGTCGATGGAAGGATTAGAGGAGGACAAAGATTTGCAGTTGGAACTGGAATCGATGGGACTAATAACAGATACTGCGACAATTGATTAATTAGATAGGCTAGAGGGATCGCAATTTTTGTAGGGTTTTGTTACATAATTTTTAGATAGGTATCAATTGAATGTTTGCGAGGATGGTGCACAGTTAAGAGTAGGGCTATGTAGAATAAGTAGTTATTTTTAGAATATAAATATCTAGTATATAGTATAAACAGGGATAGATAACTGTTGAAAAGGTGGTTCAGCATGTAGAATGAATGAATAGTTAGGAAAAGTAGTTATCATCTGTAGTATAGGAGTTGGTATCTCGGGGTAGTATAAGGAGGATGGGAGAGGGGAAAAAAATGCCAGGCTGCGATAGTACTAAGCCGGGAATAAGCTTGGTGCTATCTCTTTTTCTTAGTTTTCTTGTTTCTTTTGTGTTAGTGTTGGTTCTAGTCGAGAGAATCAATTTAATGAATTAATGTTTGATTTACGAAGTTATTTATGGATCACTGTTTATCAATTGTTGTGAAAGATTGAGGACGTATGGAAGTTTTCAGTCACTGTTTATCACAAGGTTGTAAGTTTAGTGGAGAGAAATTGTAATCAAAGGAATTGTCTTGATTAGATTCTGTGGATTGGAAGTTATTCATTCCAGGGTTTGGAATATGCTTGTGTATTTTTGAATTACATAGGATACTGAAATCGTTGTCATAGATGTTATTGTATTGATATGAGAAAGTGGAGAGTAGGAGGAAAAGTATGGTAAGCATTCAGCAATAGCGGTTAATTGCGTGATCCTAACAATTGGAGTTCATATACATGGTCTTTTCTTGTATTCGAATCCCCCTATATGGATTTATGCTAAGAGATTTCTTCCAAAATAAGTAAAAGTAAAATAATTATTTTTTCTCAATCATAGGATACTTGTAAAGTCAAAGTAGTGTCAATAAAACTTCTAAGAAGCTTATTTAGAAGATGTTATAGAATTAACTTACTTTTACCTACTTCTACGTACTTCTACCTATTTATATAGATAATTACTAGCTTGCATGTGTATGTCCATGATATTATCCCTTCCTTTTAGAGATGAGTTCTACGAAGAGTAGTCATCATATATTGAAAAAATCTATGATATGACGAATGGTATTCGCTACATACTCAAATCTTTGTTCTCTTTGAAGATAGTTGATAGGGCCTCTCAACCATCGATAGTGTCTCATACCAAGGCGAAAAGATGACTCTATTATTTAGTCATTATTGAGGCTTTCATAACTTCCTTCAAATAAAAAATTTGAAACACCGTCAAGAGTTGTTCCTACCGCTAATAAAATTACCAAACATTGGAAGTCTCTTCTAAGGTCGTGATACCAAATGCATTGTATCTTGCCATCTATTCGAGGAAAAACATGTCGTTCTTAAGGATCTTCATCTCGATTATGTCATCTTGAAGGTTGTGACAATCGCAATGTCTCATTTAGTAGGTTAGCAAATGAAGGCTCTTTAATTGAATCCATTGGTTGTTGATTTTCCATCTCCTCAGTGTCACAAATACAAAGAAGCTACAAACAAGGATTGAAAGTAGAATGTTATCTTGCCTAAATCTTATTTCTTTTATAGGCAAGATCTTCATCTTGATTTTGATGGATATTATCAATGAAAAGTATTAGGGAAAATTATCTTAAAGATATAATTAATAGTCAAAAGGGTAGTAAAACTAAAAAATAATAATATTGTCTCTTACAAATGGCATTCTATTTACTTTGTTAGACCATAAATAAGGCGAAATAAAATAGATTAGAAAAATAAAGAATATGAAAATTTATTTGAAGAAGTTAGGAATTGATTTTAATAAAAATTAACTCAAAGAAACAAAATTTGATACTTGAAGAGGGTCGGTTATTAACTTGGATCAAAATCAGACCCCGAGGCACAAAATCGAGTACTAATGGCAACTTTGGAATTCTTTGGAAAGATCAAAGAGTAGAATTTAAAAGCAGACAAGATAAGGTTTTGATGAACATTATTTTTATATGATTTGGATTTGTAATGACTTTGTAAGAGCTTTACAAAATCAAGTTTGTTTTTGGATGATTTGGATTTTGTGAAATAAAATATGGTTAATATTTTGAGCAATTTCAAGAGTTTTGTAATAGATCTATAAGTGAAATTTTATGAATTAGTGATTATAGTTGTACTTTATATGTGTTGTGAATTTGAAATTGATTAAAAGGTTGGATTTAGGGATATCAAGGTTTTTATGGATTATAATCTCAGAATTTAGGGATTTGAAGACCAATGAGGATTTTTAAGATATCTTACAATCTACAAATTGGATTGGAGTAAAAGTTGTGTATTTGGATAGTAGACTTATTTTTCTTCATGTGTAAGAATTTTAAGATTGATTGAATGGTTTGATAAGAAGAAATTTGCACTGAAAATTTAGCATTCAGATTGAAGAAGAAGGCTGACCCACATCCGAGTACATTTTTGTGATTGTCATCCATTTGAAGTTAAGAATATTATCTTGCTCCTCAATAATTTTGAGCTCAATCGTACAGCTGGATTGAAAAAAATTGAGTACTAAAGTTTTGTATTTTCGAAGGATATTGGTTATTATTATTGGATATTAGTTGTTGCTACTGGATATTGGATTTTACTACTGGATATTGGTTGTTGTTATTAGATATTAGATTGTACTACTGGATGTTAGTCATTGCTATTGGATATTAGATATTGCTATTGGATATTATTTTTTGATATTTATAGAATAAGTAAATAAACTTTGTGGTAAGTTACTGGTTGGTTACTGATAACCTTGAGAATTAGACTGATGGTTAGGCAGTTTAGTTGGTAACAGTAGGTTGTTAGTAGAATAAATGGTTAAGAATTCAAAGGGTCATAACTTTTGGAATCCGCTGGCCAATGGATCATCTTTTTGGTGGAATAAAGAGGTTGAGGAAAGAGAGATCAGAGCCAAATTATGAGAGTCGTAAGCCGGGGGAAGCTTGGTGCTACCTCTTTATTTTCTAATGAAGAATTGTGATTGAGAGAAGTATTGTTGAAACTGTGATTAGAATATTGTGGAATATAATTTTGGATTGATCGTTTTGGAGAAAATTTGTGACCTTGAGAATTGAAATTATCAAATTATGTTGTGTTAAGTGAAGATATTAAATTTTGTGTGATGAATTGAGAAACTAAATATAATAAGTAAGCTGGAGATCAGTAATTGAATATATGACAATCGAAAGAGAGTAAGAGGGAGATGAACTAATAAGAATATTAAAGTATTGTTGAATTGATAGTCGTAGAATGGATTATGTCTTGAATTAAGATAGAAGTAGTAAGCCTTGGTGTTTTGTAGTTTGATAATTGATATTAGATAGCCAGAGTACAGTCAATTGTGACACTAACAGATCCAATTCATATAACCAGTCTTTCCCTGTATTCGAATCCACCTCTATTAGTTTAATTGCTTTGATATATCAAAGCTTGAATGTAATGTAAACAATATTTTGGCACCGTTGCCGGGAAAATGATAACAATATGAAATATTAGAAATTGATTTTATGGGAGATGGAATTATATGTTGAATGAGAATGTGAGAAGAACTAGTTTTAAGATTACAAATATGTGAGTTATAATTCAAGGCAGTATTGATTTTGTAAAGAAGAATGAAAGATTATGAGTGATAATCATAAAGGGAGGAATATCAAAGAATTAATCGACAAGCAAAAGAAAGACATGAGCAATTATGCATAAGAAATCTCCTATGAGAATGATAAAAAAGAATTGTAGGTTCAAGTAAAACCAAAGGAAGAAAAATTCAAATTCAAATAACAAAGAGACCAGTGATAATACCAATGGCCGTGGGAGTGCCAAAAGTATCAATTGCAATACAAATGGAAGTAGTAGGAGACCGAACTACAAGTGTGGCACCATTACCTACTTTTAGTGGTTAGCCGCACTTTATTCCCAATCACCATATATTTCAATTCTTGACAGCGTGCGTGGCTAATAATGATAGAACTGAAGACATTTGGTTGAGTTGGTTGCTAATAACTTTAAAAGATATAGCTTTTGAATGGTATATTTGGCAACCAATGGGTAGATTTTCCAATTGAGAGGCCTTGAAGAATGCCTTCTATAATTGTCGTTTTACTTATTCTACAAATTCCTTTCAGAATAAACCTGTATAAAAGAATTTGAACTTAGAAAAAGACTAAGTGCATGAGCTTATAAGTTAGGATCACTCAATTAACTATAATCCAAACTACTAAAATATCAAGAAACACTACAATGCTTCCTTCCAAGAACAATACTCTTTCATCAATTGATAACCACAATGTGCAATCTTGCACTCTCAAAAGACTATTCAAAACACAATAATTTCCATTCAACACTAAGAAAACAGACTTCACTCCAACCAATCAGGATCCACACAATTTCTATAATCACAGGCTTTCTCTATCCAAAATATACACAATTCTTGATAAACAACAATCATAATCTTTCAATCATAATCAATCTTCCAATAACTTCTCATATAATTTAATCACATAATATTCCAATTATATAATCAATAATTCATAAATTAATCTATGATTTATTCTATAGTCTCACTTCTCAATATTCAAAAACTATCCATTACTCTTCAACAACAAAAAAAACAAAGAAAACAAAGAAGTAGCATCAAGCTTAACCTCGGCTCATGACTATCATAGTCTGGCCCCTCAAAATAACTTCTACAACTTATATATAATTGCTATTGATTTCTAGATTCTAACCATTATCCTATAATAACTGCTTTTAATAACTAATTTAACCATCCGTCTTTCTGAATTGACTACTCTATGGACTATTAGTCTGTTTTATCAATATCTTACAAAAACAAATTAATATCTATTCTACATAGCCCCACTTCTATCTGTACAGCGTCCTCACAAACACACAATTGCTACCTATTTAAAAACTACATAACAGAACTCTACAAAATTACTATTTCCTCTGGTCCACCCAATTGATCATTTGGTGCATTATGTAATATACGTCCCACCAAATTTGGTTCTAAATTCAAATCTTCTTCCTCCTCTAATCCATCCATCAGTTCCTTCCTAAACTGGTTTGATAGATCTTCATTATACTCATCCAATTCAAGGACTTGAGCCTTTAGTTTCAAGATCTGGATATTACGGAGTTCCAACTGATACTGCTGCTGACTCATCCATTCTAGATCTTCAATTGATACTTGTGACTGGCTTCTCATTGTTAACTCTTCTATCAATTTTGCCACCTCAGCTTGTAAAACTTCAATTTTGGACCTCAACTTCTCCGTTTCACATTTGGATTAGTCACTCAATACCTCTTTCTCTTTCGTCAATAACTCTGCCTTGTCTCTTTCTGCTTGCAACTAACATTTGAGTTTGTCCCATTTCAAATCACATGTCTTGTGATTCTCGATTAATTCGTCCCATTGTCCTTCCATAATCCGTAAGACGTGTTTTTTTTCTTTCATCCAAGACTCATATTGGTGAATCTATTTCTGCTCCAATATGAGCTTGGATTCTCCAATTTTGTTTATCGTCTATTCTTGCTCTTCAATTCTTTGGTTTTGCTCTGATATCACCTTCTTATTGTCCTCTAAATTTCATTTTCTATTGCCTTCTACATCCAATGTTCACACCATACAATGTATTTATGAAATGTACTTCAATAAAGCATTCTTAAGAGATATTCCTTTGGACGATTGACCTTGTGGAAATGTTAACTAATTAATATCCATCAAAATTGGGATTTCATTCTCTTCCTCCATAATTTGACTAAATAAATTAGAATCCATTCTGATTCAATATTTGGAAGACTCCTTGTGGTATTATACGACTTAATTCTCTAATTTTGTATATCGAAAGATGCCCATAGACGATTTTCCGATCGCATGTTCCCCCACATACAGCTCGACAGACGTGATCTCGAAATCACTAGCTCAACTCGTCGCGGCGACTTTTCTTCTCGCCGACCGCAGGGAATCGATCCGCATGCCAAAGATGCCTGGCCGAACGTCATCGAATGATCCACCACCAAGCATTTGCACGAAGCCATCGATTCCACACAGATAATCGAACATTCAAATTTCTTTTCACGTATACTGCATACAACACCGACAACCGAGGCACTAGCACTCGATATAGACTTTCGCCTACTAGCTGTCGCTGTATCAATGAAGATATTGTTAAAATAAAAAGAAGGAATTTTATTAATATTCGCTTATCTCGAATATCGAGCATCGACCAACTCCAGCATAAATATCGAGCGGTCAGGTTTCCAGTGACTACATCACCGGCATATATATGAACGCCTGCTCGATTCCAATAACTTAGAGTCGCCAGGAATATATAAGACGGAAAGCACGTAATACGACATAAGTGGTGATCCCGACGTGAAATCTTGAGGTAGAAGGTATTGGATTTCGGTTGATTTTATCTTTATTTTTTATGGAAAACGAAAATAAAAATTTTGAAGGATTTTTGGGAGAAATTTTTGGTGGGGAGTCTTCTAAAGGACAAGGTATGCACATGGATCCGTCTATTGCTAGTTTGTTTCAAGCCTTCTCATTTTCAATGCAGCAACAGCAAAGCAATGATCGAAAGGAAGCTTTGGCAACCAAAGCATTGCAAGCAGTGGTCAATAAAATTGATCAATTTGATGGGAGGAATATTTCAAGGTATTTAAGATGTTATGTTCGTGAAATGGAATTAAATCGGGTTTCTGAGAAGAAAATGGTTGCACTATTTGGACTTGCCACGATACCGGAGATAAGGGACCACATTACATCGATTACGGATCATTGTGGGAATTCATGGGAGGATTTTTCACATGCATTGAAAGACGAATATTTCTTGGAAGATGCTGATCGCGTTACTAAGAAGCTGTTTCTGGGATGGATTGAACGGCCCAATAAGAATTTGCAAGCAACAGAGCTACTAAGGGAATTTGAGAGGCAGTACTCTCAATTATCGAAGGTAGAAAAATTGACATTGGAGCCGAACAAAGTTGATTTATTTCTTCAAGCTGCTGATGGAGAATTGCAAGAGAAATTAGAACCCCTTCTTGAAGACAAAGAAGAAGATGAAGGATTGACAACGAAGTGGAAGAACGTTGAAGATGCGGTGGGGTTGCTTACAAAAAAAGAAAGGAGGAAGGATAGGAGTAATATTCCGAAACAAGTACAAGCATCCAAAGCTCCAGTACGTACTACACCACTGACAATGCCTACAGTTCAACCTTCGACATCCTTGTCAAAGAAAACAGATATGGGTATGGAAGAAATTATACGAGGAATGCGAGATCTTCAAATCAAATTGGCAAGACTTGAAGAGAATACTTCTATAAACAATTCGAAGAATGTTTCAAAACAAGGATATGTACAAAGATGCATTTGGTGTGATGATGCTTCACACACTAGAAAAGATTGCAATGAATTTAATAATATGATACGGCAGGGAATTATTTGCTGGAAAGATGGGAAGATAGCATTGAAAGATAGGGAGGATCTTCTTCAAACCAATTTTGGCAAGGGAGGAATGAGAGCATTGGTTCAAGATTACTTAAAAAGGCATGAAACAGTAGCACGAGAAAGTGCAAGTTATGGTGCTAGAGTAGATGATGAAATTGGTGGAAGTACGGAAACTAGTGAGTTTTGGGCTTCTGCCGTTTCTACAATGCAAGAAGGGAAATTACCTCGAGAAGCGTTATTGAGAACTGCAGCTACAATACGAGGAAGAACAGGTTGGGAGGATCCCGTTGAGTCTCTTTCAGTTCATGCATATATTGCTAAGAGCCAACATGAAGCTTTGATGGAAGAGAAAAGACGAAGAAATTTTGATGATACTAGGGAAGGAAATTCTTTTAAGAGGCAAACTCGAGGAGACAAGGCTCGGGAGGCAGCTTCACAAGAATTGCCTGTAAAGGATACCTCAGCATCATTGGGAGAAAAAACAACGGAGACAAAAGATAAGGGCAAATCAATTGCTTATAAGCTACTTTCTGACATTGAAGCAGCAACAAATTTGAAAGGGGTGTTGGAAGAACGTATATTAAACGCTAAGGTGGAATTCACATTGAAAGAAGTCTTGGAAATTGCAAAGAAGGAGTTTCATGATGTTATCATTGACAGCATTAAGCGAAAGAGGCAATTAATGAACGAAACTGGAATGAGTCATGCTATTGACGCAAGAATATGTAGAGATGAAGAAGAGGTTGATATTGGTTACAAGCAACCAATAAATGAAAAGAATGGGTATAATCAGCGAGTACGTTTCAAAGATTCTAGTGACAAGGAAATGGAAACTTTGAGCCATTATACTCGAAAGCATTGGGCAAGGGCAACTACTGAGGTATTGGTGAAGGTAGGAGATATAGAAGAACCAATAGTTGCTTTGGTGGACCATGGTTCTGAAATAAATCTCATGTCTAAAGATCTTTATAAGAAGCAAAAATGGCCAATTGATATGGAACATGGATGGGCAATACGAGCAGCTAATAACACACGAGGCGAATTATATGGAGCTTGTCCAGATGTCAAAATTGGGATTGGGGATGTTGCTACGGAGCAACATTTCTTCGTTCAAGATACAACGTCTTATCCGTTGATTTTAGGACAACCTTATATCACGGCAACACGGATGGAAACAAAGGTACTTGACGATGGTTCTGCTTATGCAAGGGTACGGAGCGAAGATGGGAGGAAAGCTGTACAATTTCTAACAGTACCTCCTAACCATGAACGGAATCGAGATAGGTTGAAGGAGAAACCATTGCCAAAGATTGTTGAAGGATTTAAGGATTTTGGGGAGGTACCACTGTAAAGCGAGATTATGGAGGTACAAAAGAGGAGGTACTCTCGCGAGATGAAGGTGCCTTTGATGCGAGTTTTATTGGTATATTGGAGAATGGAAATATTATGTATAAGAAAGTTGAAGATTTTAAAAGAAAAGAAAGAAAAAGATTATATGATATTGAAGGACAGTTACGCAAGATAGGTACATTGCAAGATGATGAGAGGATTTTGGGTGTTTATGAAGAAAATGGGCTGGAAGATTCATTGGAATTGATTACATCTATTGGATTAGGGGATAATGATAAGATTGTTGAGATTCATTCGAGAGAGGTTTATACCATGCTTGAATCTTTTCAAGCACCAGAAGTCACTGTAGAGACGAAATATAAAACGGCAAATATAAAAGTAAAGCTTGTTGCTGGACCATTACCAGAGGATTCTAAAGAACAAATGGGAGAAGCATCAAAAGAAGCAAGTTTAAGAGATCCAATGAGTATTGGACATCAGTTTACTGAAGAGACTTTTGAAGAATTGAAGATTGGTTCTGATGGTTCTTTATTGCCGGAGGAAATTACTTGCTTCGAAAAGATGTTGGCTAAACAAGGTAGATCGTTTGCCTTCAAATCTCATGAAATTGGGTGTGTGGATCCAAATATTATAACACCTATGGTTATCTTCACTGTACCGCATGTACCTTGAAATCTAAGACCGATTCCAGTACCGAGGGCACATTTACCTAAATTGGTCGAACTATTGAAAGAAAAGATAAAGATGAAAATATTAGAACCTTCATTTGCGCCGTATTCTAGTCGATGGTTTACGGTGCCTAAGAAGAATGGGTCACTGCGGTTTATTCAAGATATGCAGCCGGTGAATGCTGTAATTGTCAGGAATGCAGGAATTGGACCTATTGTGGATGAATTTGCTGAGGCATTTGCTGGAAGGGCGATCTATTCAATGGGTGATTTGTATTCAGGTTATGATCAATTTCAACTTGCCGAAGGAAGTAGAGATATGACAACGATGAGGACACCGCTTGGATTGGTTAGAATGTGCACTCTTCTTCAAGGCGCGACCAACTCAGTTGCGCATATGATGAATGGTATGAATAAGGTATTGAGAGATTTTATCCCGGAAAAGACTGTACCTTTTCTGGATGATGTTCCTATAAAAGGGTGCAAAGAAGGAGATTAGGATGAAACTTTAGATACGAGGGAGTGTCGCAAATATGTTGTTGATCATATACAAGATTGTGAAAAGATTTTAACTCGGCTTGGAGAAGTTCATCTTACATTATCGGGTATGAAGTCCGTATTTGAAGTGCGAGAGGTTGTAATTGTTGGACATTTATGCGGATCTTATGGAAGAAAACCAGATCCGACTAAAGTTGATGCAATTGGAAGGATGAAAGAGGATTGTGGTTCTTTAACAGAGGTTTGCAGGTTTTTGGGTGCATGTGTATTTTATCGAATCTGGATCCCTCATTTTGCTCACATAGCGGATCCATTATATGAACTGTTACGCAAGGGTTACCGATTTGAATGGGAAGAAAGGCATATTCAGGCAATGCAAAGATTGAAGAAATTTTTGATGTCACCTCCAATATTGAGGAAGGTTGATTATAAGTGCAATAGACCAGTGATTCTTACTGTAGACGCTAGTCCAATTGCCGTTGGATGGGCTGTGGGTCAAGATGATTCGAATGGGAGTAGATTTGCAGTTCGATTTGGAGCTAAAGTTTTAAGTATTCGTCAGCGTGCATATTCGCAAGTCAAAAGAGAACTTTGGGGAGTTGTTTCGGCTATGAAAGCTGAAAAGGACTATTTGATTGGGGCAGTAGTAGTAATTGAAACAGATTGCTTGCCATTGCTTGGAATGATTATTAACTGTTCAACGCCAGATATTGCAATGTTGAGATGGATTGCTTATATTAAGTCACTAAATCCAGAATTTAAGCATATCACTGGAAAGAACAATTTAGTAGCAGACATGCTATCTCGAGCAAGATACGAGAGAGAGGACGAAATGGTTGAAGACATTGATGATGTCGGATTGAAATTCTATTCAATATCAAATCTCAACAGAGAAGACAAGCTATTTCTTGAAGAATCTTATGAAGGAGAATTATTGGATATTGGTCATTATTTGAATACCTTGTCTAAGCAAGGGAATTGGTCTACAGAAAAATTCAAACAAATAAGAAAAGAAGCATATGGATTTTTACTTCGAGATGGATTCTTATGGAAGAGACCGAAGAAAGGAATTGGGATGCCACAACGAGTGATAGGCAAAAGGAAAGAAAAACTAAAATTATTAAAGGAGTTTCATGATAGTTTATGGGCAGGCCATAGAGGAATCTGGGCTACTTTTGCTAAACTCAAGGAACGATATTGGTGGAAAAATATGTATCGAGATGTGCTCTCATTTGTAGAGTCATGTGAAATCTGTCAATCGTATTCTAATATCCGACATCGAGATGGTCTTCATCCTACGTATCCTCTGGCTATTCATTTTAAATGAGTTGTTGATTTGGTTATTATGCCGGTTGGGTTATGGCAGATGAGATATTTGGTTTTAGCTCGTGAAGATTTATCAAATCAAGTAGAAGGAAGAGCATTGAGGACAAAATCTACAGAAGGGATTTGTAGGTTTTTGCTTGAAGATGTCATTTGCCGTTACGGGTGCGTAGGAAAAATCACTGCAGATCGTGGAGAATTAAATGCACAAGAAGCTCGTAAGTTCTTTGAAAAATGTGGAGTTAAACTATCACTTACTACTCCTTATAATCCGGAAGGGAATGTGAAAAGCGAACGCGGTCACCCGCCGATTGTGAAAGCATTGGTTAAAGCTTGTAATGGGAAGGTTAAAGAGTGGCCACGGCTTTTGTCAATTTCATTATGGGCTGATCGAACAACACATAGTTCGGTGACAGGATATATGCCAGTAGAACTTATGACAGGTCAAAAACCAATTATGCCGATTGAAGAAAAGGTACTTACTTGGAGTATGCTACCATGGGAAGATGGATTGACAAGAGAAGAACTTCTGGCTATTAGGATTCGACAATTGGAGCAAAGAACGGAAGATGTCCAGATAGCATTGGAAAGGTTAAAAAGAGCAAGGTTACAAAACAAGGCGCGATTCGATAAGCAACATCGATTGAGATCAAAAGCAATCGAGGAAGGTGACTGGGTACTTGTTTATGACAATAGTCTGGATAATCAACATAGTACTTTGCGGAAATTTTCAAAACGTTGGTTTGGACCATATGTTGTAACAACTGTTCATGATAATGCGACTTATTCATTACGGGAGTTAGATGGTACAAAATTGAAAATACCAATTGCAGGGAAGAGAGTAAAAATATTTAAACGAAGACACGCAGAGATGAATATGGAAGACCTTAATGAAGGTACAGAGATTCCGCAGCAAGAAGATGAAAGTGATATGGATAATGAAGGTGACGAAGACGAACTGGACAAAGACGTAGGGGATATATTCTGAATCAAACAGCAATTGGGTAAATTGGTGCATACCGGAGGATGCACAGGTTCAGAGGGGGTGGATGTCGTGTTGTAACACGAGTATACAGTGAAAATAAAAAGAAAGGGGAATTTTATTAATATTCAGTTATCTCGAATATTGGGAGCATCGACCAACTCCAGTACAAATACTGAGTGGTCAGGTTCAGTGACTCCGTTATAGTCAGCCGGGGCATACTGGAATGCCCCGTTCGATTCCAATAACGAGAGTCAGCAGGAAGAGAAGGACCAATTCACACGACGGGTTCGAGGAGCCAATTGGATCCAATTTCGAGAATCCAATCCGGGTCCTCTTACCCAATATGATACCTGTATTGGTGGGGCAACCCAATGCAGTCTAGTTACGAGAAATCCAGGTTACTACGGACATCTTTCCCAATATAGGACCTGAATTGGTCGAGCGACTCAATGTGGTCCTGATTACGGGGTTCGATTCTGTTTCAGGCTGTCCTGTTCTCTGTGCCGTCTCAGGGAACGTTGTTTTCGGTAAATGGATTTCTTAAAGGTAAAAACGGAGGAGAAAGCTTGAGGTGGGAGCCAATTTCGGATCCAAGCTTGAGGTGGGAGCCAATTCCGGATCTAAGACGGAAGATTGAAGAAATTCAGAGGATAAGGTTAGAGGGGATATAGTTTTGGAGTGGTGTGGGTTTTTATTTTGGGGGGATGGGAGGTTTTTGAAGATCAAGGGAATTAGAGAGAGGAGCTTCATGCTTCGGGTCGGGGAAGGAAAGACATAGGATTTGGATTTTTCTTCTTCGTAGAGTTTTGGGGAAGACTGAGGCAATCGCTGCTGAAGTCAGTGTTGTAATGGTGAATCGGGATTTTTAAATGAAGTGGGTTTTAATACTCTTGACTGTTTTGTAAAATCGAGTTACGTCTGTGATTGAAGGATTAGAAGGGTGTCTATAGGATTGAGTATGCGGAGTGAATGAAATTTATTGGGTTAATCTAACAAGACAGTCAGTGGATACAAGATCGTAAGTACAAAGCAGTATTGAAGGTTAACAGTTTGGGTTGTACGGGGTTCTCTGTAACGTCTAGAGACCTACCGGCTGGGGCAAAAAGGACTCCGACAAGCAGTCGAAGAGCACCCGTATAGATTTACGATACATTATTGCAGTCGTTTATATTCCAGCAGTCAAAAACTGATAGACTGCTTGACTATCGGCGAATCTCCATACTACCTTCTACAGCCAGACGCCCGGCGCGTTCTCGAGCAGGAAAGCACGTAATACGACAGCGATATTTGATGCAATGTGTGTGTAGTCACAGCATACACATAATTGCCATGACGTTCCCTCTCTCAAACTCTTAATCTAAAACTACTACACTCAAAAACGTAAGGAACACAAGAAATAACAATCTCAGAAAAACAACCAAGAACGACAACACAGAATGACCTCTAACTTATGCCCCACTCCTATTTTCTTACTACCTGTGATCATGACAACATGTTATCCATACTGTCTATTTCTCATCTCTATCCCATCTGACACATTAATAATAACTAATTATTCTTTCAGCCGCCTTTACACCCTAACGTACTTATACTATAATTAGGTCTATCTTGTGTCCCTTTGAAGTCACCCTTCCAAAAAAAATAAAAAATAAAAACCCATCCTCAAAATTATCTTAGTCAAGACTTTGCACAAAATTCCATTGGTCTTTTCCGTTAGCCCATTAGCGCGAGGATGATATGGAGTAATTTTCCAATATTTAATGTCATATGTGTTCGTCAAGGCAACTATGGTAGCATTTATGAAATGAGTGTTTCGATCGCTAACCAATTCCTTCGGACATCCAAATCGAGTTATAATATTCTCATATAGAAAAGTAGCCACCGTATTGGCATTATCATTGCGGGTAGCAATAGCCTCTGTCCATTTGGTTACAGAGTCCATGACAACTAAAATATACCACTTTTAGCCAAGTTTGGATGTTGGTGTGATAGGACCGACCAAATCAATATCCCATTTTTTGAACGGTGCTTATGCCAAGATTGAAACTAATGGCATGGCGGAAGTGGCAGTGGGTCGACCAATTTGTTCACAGGGATCACAACAACAAACAAATTGGTGCGCATGAGAAAACATTGTAGGCCACCAATATTCGGCCATTAAAGCCTTGCAAGGCTTGTACTATCTCCCGCAAAATGACTACCTCAACTATTCAAATGGGAACCTTCTAGGATCGACTGTACTTCACTTGGAAAGATACAGCATTGTAAAATGCCATCTTTGCCTTGTTTATACAAAGCATCGTGAATCATCATGTATGGGATATTCTTGAGAATGAGTCGCTTCTTAAGCTTCTAAGTGAAAGTCGACGGAAAGGTGTGGAAGGTCAGAAACTCAATGATTTCACTATACTCAGAAGAAATCACATCCATCAGAAATAATGCGACATCGGAAAGAGCATCCGGGACAGGCTCATTGTCCAAAATATTAGACAATCAGGATGCAAAAGTTCTGGAGATTTGATACAAACCTTTGATTAAAATTGGAACTTTGAAAGTTATTGAATGCTCGATTTTGTCGATTAGATCAATTTCCATTCCATCCAAACGTATTTCTTGATTGAACTTGATTGACATCCGAGTGAGTTGGTGGAATCATGGTTTGATTACTGAATTATTATTGCCTTTGTAAATTCCAATGATTAGCTATTAAGTATTTTTTTCCACAAAATGTACATTGATCCATCATTTGTGAGGGTGAAGGACATTCTATTATCAAATGACCGTGGCCCTTACAATTACTGCACCAAAAATTGGTCCTAGTATTGGTAGGCTTTTGCCTCTTCTCCTTATCCTTGACCATATTGATGACCATTTCCTCCATTTTCTTTGTTAGGTTCAACAACAAGGCTTCATTGGAATCTTTTGGGACTGGTATTATTGGTAACTCTATCGCTTGTTGTTGATATGGAAAATAGGAAGCATATGTTGTTGTCATGTTTGGTGGCATAGCTTGCAATGGAGTGACATTAACTGGCCCCTGAATATTTGCATTGGAATTGATCCCTGTATCTAACATCTGTAGAAAGTATCCACTGATCCGTTCCAAGTCAGATTTTGATAACTACCTTCAACTTGAATCATCATAGCTCACGTAATTAAAAATTGATCATAATGGCATTCTTTTCAAACCTTGGCTCTATTAAGAGATACAGTTACTGTATTTGGTTGAGCCTCTTTTATAAATATTTTTAGTTTGGGTGGGTGCAATCTGTTGATTAATATGGATAATACAAAAGCCTCTAGTATTTGGTGATTTAGCCACTTGCGGAGTATATCTGGACCCATTTTGTTACTCATTAATCTTTCTCAAAGTCGATCCTCAAAATCAATTAGGCAAAAATGGATTAAAAATGCATTCTTCAATGCTTTCCAATTTGAAAATTGACCCACTGGTTGACAGTTGTACCATTCAAACGCCATGTCCTTTAACGTTGTTGGCAACCATCGTAACCAAATATCTTCGGTTCTTCCATTATTAGTTACATATGTTGTCAAAAATTGAGATAAATATTGATCGAGATCCGTACCTGAAAAGCCCTTAAAAGTAGGTAATGGAGCCAGGCTGGTTGTACGATCACCCACGTCATCTATTTGCACTGCTATTGGAACTGTTGGATCACTCGTCGTTATTGAAGAGGACAATGTGCTACTTAATCTATTATTAAAATTACCATTATCTTCCTCAATTATCTTTTTTAAACTTTTCAACCTCCTTAATTTACTATTATTATCCCTAAATAAGTTTATTGGTTGAATTGGAGATAAAAATGATGGATTTTGATATACATTGAATTGGCCCTTATTGGCAAGCAATTTATTCCATTCTACGGAACTAGTTTTTATAGAATCGGCAGTTTCTGCTATTAGGAAGGTACCCAACAAAGTACCCAATTCTTCTGTATTTCCTCCACTTGCAGTTAATGGGCTCAAGAGATATGCTGGGTTGTAAACAAAATTTCTTGCGAGTGCTCTTGGTAATTTTTTTAATGGTATATATGTATGAAGTATTTGAGATCGGTCAGCTTCTAGGTATGCTTGGATATACCAACAAATATGCAATCATGGCTTAATCCAACTTTAATGACAATTTCTTTTCAACTTATGTTCTTGCTTATTTTGCAATGATTCTCTTGCTTATGCTCTCTTTTGTCTTTCTTTTTCTTAGCGTATTTTCTTTACTGCAATATTTTCATTCTTAATAACCATAATCTTTCATAATATACTAATGAATTTGCTTCCTATTTTCCATCTACTCATTCAGTAGTTGATTCCTAACACTCAATGCTATTGTTAATCCCCGGCAGTAGCGCCAAAATATAATTGTCGTTTTACTTATTCTACAAATTTCTTTCAGAATAAACTTGTATAGGAGAATTTGAACTCACGGAAAGACTAAGTGCATGAGCTTACAAGTTAGGATCACTCAATTAACTTTAATCCGAACTACTGAAATACCAAGAAACACTACAATGCTTCCTCCTAGTAACAATACTCCTTCATCAACTGATAATAACAGTGTGCAACCTTGCACTCTTAAAAGACTGCTCAAAACTCAATAAATTCCATCCAACACTAGGAATAACAGACTTCACTCCAATCAATCTGGATTCATAGAATTTCTATAATCACAGACTTCTTCTGTCCAAAACACACACAACTCTCAATAAACAACAATCATAATCTTCCAATCATAATCAATCTTCCAATAACTTCTCATATAATTCAATCACATAATACTCTACTTATATAATTAATAACTCATAAATCAATCTCTGATTTATTTCACAAACTCACTTCTCAATATTCAAAAACTATCCATTATTCTTCAACAACAAAGAAAACAAAGAAAACAAAGAGGTAGCACCAAGCTTAACCCAGGCTCATGACTATCATAGTCTGGCCCCTCAAACTAACTTCTACAACTCCTAATAATTACTACTGATTTCTAAATTCTAATTATAATCCTATAATAACCGCTTTTAATAACTGATTTAACCATCCGTCCTCCTGAACTGACTATTCTATGGTCTATTAGTCTATTTTATCAATGTCTTACAAAAATGAACTAATATATATTCTACACCTTCCTAACCCATTTTAGACCAATTGGATTTAAAGATTGGCTTAGAGAAAGTTTTATGAATAGCAAGATGTTTGCAGAGTCCTATTATGGCCATATCGTGGATATACTTTGTAAATGGTCAAATAATCAAATACAAGATGCATTTATATTGTCGATATCAATAGTTTGCATCGACCAGAATTATGATTGGAAGATTATGATTGTTGTTTATTGAGAATTGTCTATATGTGTTTCAACAAAAGAAGTCTGTGATTACAAGAATTCTGTGAATTCAGATTGGTTAGAGTGAAGTGTGTTATTCTTAGTGTTGGATGGAATTTATTGAGTTTTGAGTGGTCTTTTCAGAGTGCAGGATTATACATTGTGGTTATTAGTTGATGAAGGAGTATTATTACTAGAAGGAAGTATTGTACTGTTTCTTGGTGTTTGAGTGGTTTGGATTACAGTTAATTGAGTGACCCTAACTTGTAAGCTCATGCACTTAGTCTTTCCTTGAGTTCAAATTCCCCTATACAAGTTTATTTTGAAAGAAATTTGTAGAATAAGTAAAACAACAATCACATTTTGGTGCCGTTGTCAGGGATTGACAATAGCATTGAGTGTTAGGAATTAACTGCCGAATAAGTAGATGGAAAATAGGAAGCAAATTCAGTAGTATATTATGAAAGATTATGATTATTAAGAATGAGAACATTGCAGTAAAAAAAATACGCCAGTTGAAAGAAAGACAAGAGAGAGCGAAAGTAAGAGAATTATTATAAAATGAACAAGAATGTAAGTTAAAAAAAGAAGCATTGATAAAGTTGGATTAAGCCATGGTTGCATGCATGTCGGCATATCCGAGCATACCCAGAAGCTGATTGATCTCAAATATTTCATACATATATACCGTTAAAAAAATTGTCAAGAGCACTCATAGAAAATATTATCAATAATCCAGTATATCTCTTGAGCTCGTTGTCCTGTTGTAACACGAGTATATAGTGAAAATAAAAAGAAAGGGGAATTTTATTAATATTCAGTTACCTCGAATATTGGGAGCATCGACCAACTCCAGTACAAATACTGAGTGGTCAGGTTCAGTCACCCCGTTACAGTCAGCCGAGGCATACTGAAATGCTCCATTCGATTCTAATAACAGGAGTTAGCAGGATGAGAAGGACCAATTCACACGACGGGTTTGAAGAGCCAATTGGATCAAATTTCGAGAATCCAATCCGGATCCTCTTACCCAATATGAGACCTGTATTGGTGGGGCAATCCAATGCAGTCTAGTTATGGAAAAATCCAGGTCTTACTACGGGCCTCAGCGAGTCTGACGCGAAGACCAATTTGACCCAATTACGCGAGCATCCAGGTTACTACGGGCATCTTACCCAATATGGGACCTGAATTGGTCGGGCGACTCAATGTGGTCTCGATTACGGGGTTTCGATTCTATTTCGGGCTGTCCTGTTCTCTGTGCCGTTTCAGAGAACATTGTTTACGATAAATGGATCTCTTAAAGATAAAAACGGAGGAGAAGGCCTTGATGACGTGAGCCAATTTCGGATCTAAGCTCTGACGGCGGGAGCCAATTCCGGATCAAAGATGGAAGATTGAAGAAGTTCAGAGGATAAGGTTAGGGGAGAATATAGTTTTAGGGAGGGGAGGTTTTTTTTTTCTTTCGGGGAATCGGGGGGGGGAGCTAGTTTTCAAGCTTTTGCAAGGTTACCAGTTCGATTTCATTGGAGGTTTTTGAAGATCAAGGGAATTAGAGAAAGGAGCTTCATGCTTCGGGTCGGAGAAGGAAAGACATAGAATTTGGATTTTTCTTCTTCGTAGAGTTTTGGGAAGACTGAGGCAATCGCTGCTGAAGTCAGTGTTGTAATAGTGAATCGGGATTTTTAAATGAAGTGGGTTTGAATACTCTTGACTGTTTTGTAAAATCGAGTTACGTCTGTGATTGAAGGATTAAAGGGGTGTCTATAGAATTGAGTATGCGGAGTGAATGAAATTTATTGGGTTAATCTAACAGGACAGTCAGTGGATACAAGATTGTAAGTACAAAGGGGTATTGAAGATTAACAGTTTGGGTTGTTCGGGGTTCTCTTTAATGTCTAGAGACCTATCGGCTGGGACAAAAAAAAAGACTTCGACAAGCAGTCGAAGAGCATCCGTATAGATTTACGATACATTGTTGCAGTCGTTTATATTCCAGCAGTCAAAAACTGATAGACTGCTTGACTATCGGCAAATCTCCTTACTACCTTCTACAGCCAGACGCCAGGCACGTTCTCGAGCAGGAAAGCACGTAATACGACATAAGTGGTGAATCCGACATGAAAGCTTGAGGTGGAAGGTATTGGATTTCCGTTGATTTTATCTTTATTTTTATGGAAAACGAAAATAAAAATTTTGAAGGATTTTTGGGAGAAGTTTCTGGTGGGGAGTCTTCTAAAGGATAAGGTATGCACATGGATCCGTCTATTGCTAATTTGTTTCAAGCCTTCTCATTGTCAATGCAGCAACATCAAAGCAATGATCGAAAGGAAGCTTTGGCAACAAAAGTATTGCAAGCAGTGGTCAATAAAATTGATCAATTTGATGGGAGGAATATTTCAAGGTATTTAAGATGTTATGTTCATGAAATGGAATTAAATCAGGTTTCTGAGAAGAAAATGATTGCACTATTTGGACTTGCCACGATACCGGAGATAAGGGACCACATTACATCGATTACGGATTGTTATGGGAATTCATGGGAGGATTTTTCACATGCATTGAAAGACGAATATTTCTTGGAAGATGCTGATCGCGTTACTAAGAAGCTGTTTCTGGGATGGATTGAACGGCCCAATAAGAATTTGCAAGCAACAGAGCTACTAAGGGAATTTGAGAGGCAGTACTCTCAATTATCGAAGGTAGAAAAATTGACATTGGAGCCGAACAAAGTTGATTTATTTCTTCAAGCTGCTGATGGAGAATTGCAAGAGAAATTAGAACCCCTTCTTGAAGACAAAGAAGAAGATGAAGGATTGACAACGAAGTGGAAGAACGTTGAAGATGCGGTGGGGTTGCTTACAAAAAAAGAAAGGAGGAAGGATAGGAGCAATATTCCAAAAACAGTACAAGCACCCAAAGCTCCAGTACGTACAACACCACCGACAATGCCTACAGTTCAACCTTCGACATCCTTGTCAAAGAAAGCAGATATGGGTATGGAAGAAATTATACGAGAAATGCGAGATCTTCAAATCAAATTGGCAAGACTTGAAGAGAATACTTCTATAAACAATTCGAAGAATGTTTCAAAATAAGGATATGTACAAAGATGCATTTGGTGTGATGATGCTTCACACTTTAGAAAAGATTGCAATGAATTTAATAATATGATACGGCAAGGAATTATTTGCTGGAAAGATGGGAGGATAACATTAAAAGATAGGGAGGATCTTCTTCAAACCAATTTTGGCAAGGGAGGAATGAGAGCATTGGTTCAAGATTACTTAAAAGAGCATGAAACAGCAGCACGAGAAAGTGCAAGTTATAGTGCTAGAGTAGATGATGACCTTGGTGGAAGTACGAAAACTAGTGAGTTTTGGACTTCTACCATTTCTACAATGCAAGAAGGGAAATTACCTCAAGAAGCATTATTGAGGACTGCAACTACAATACGAGGTGCAACAGGTTGGGAGGATCCTGTTGAGTCCCTTTCAAGTCATACATATATTGCTAAGAGCCAACATGAAGTTTTGATGGAAGAAAAGAGACGAGGAAATTTTGATGATACGAGAGAAGGAAATTGTTCTGAGAGGCAAACTCGAGGAGACAAGGCTCAAGAGGCAGCTTCACAAGAATTGCCTGTAAAGGATATCTAAGCATCATTGGAAGAAAAAACAAAAGAGACAAAAGATAAGGAAAAATCTATTGCTTATAAGCTACTTTCTGACATTGAAGTGGCAACAAATTTGAAAGGGGTGTTGGAAGAACGTATATTAAATGCTAAGGTAGAATTCACATTGAAAGAAGTCTTGGAAATTACAAAGAAGGAGTTTCATGATGTTATCATTGACAGCATTAAGCGAAAGAGGCAATTAATGAGCGAAACTGGAATGAGTCATGCTATTGATGCAAGAATATGTAGAGATGAAGAAGAGGTTGATATTAGTTACAAGCAACCAACAAATGAAAAGAATGGGTATAATCAACGAGTACGTTTCGAAGATTCTAGTGACAAGGAAATGGAAACTTTGAGCCATTATACTCGAAAGCATTGGACAAGGGCAACTACTGAGGTATTGGTGAAGGTAGAAGATATAGAAGAACCAATAGTTGCCTTGGTGGACCATGGTTCTGAAATAAATCTCATGTCTAAAGATCTTTATAAGAAGCAAAAATGGCCAATTGATATGGAACATGGATGGGCAATACGAGCAGCTAATAACACACGAGGCGAATTATATGGAGCTTGTCCAGATGTCAAAATTGGGATTGGGGATGTTGCTACGGAGCAACATTTCTTCGTTCAAGATACAACGTCTTATCCGTTGATTTTAGGACAACCTTATATCACGGCAACACGGATGGAAACAAAGGTACTTGACGATGGTTCTGCTTATGCAAGGGTACGGAGCGAAGATGGGAGGAAAGCTGTACAATTTCTAACAGTACCTCCTAACCATGAACGGAATCGAGATAGGTTGAAGGAGAAACCATTGCCAAAGATTGTTGAAGGATTTAAGGATTTTGGGGAGGTACCACTGTAAAGCGAGATTATGGAGGTACAAAAGAGGAGGTACTCTCGCGAGATGAAGGTGCCTTTGATGCGAGTTTTATTGGTATATTGGAGAATGGAAATATTATGTATAAGAAAGTTGAAGATTTTAAAAGAAAAGAAAGAAAAAGATTATATGATATTGAAGGACAGTTACGCAAGATAGGTACATTGCAAGATGATGAGAGGATTTTGGGTGTTTATGAAGAAAATGGGCTGGAAGATTCATTGGAATTGATTACATCTATTGGATTAGGGGATAATGATAAGATTGTTGAGATTCATTCGAGAGAGGTTTATACCATGCTTGAATCTTTTCAAGCACCAGAAGTCACTGTAGAGACGAGATATAAAACGGCAAATATAAAAGTAAAGCTTGTTGCTGGACCATTACCAGAGGATTCTAAAGAACAAATGGGAGAAGCATCAAAAGAAGCAAGTTTAAGAGATCCAATGAGTATTGGACATCAGTTTACTGAATAGACTCTTGAAGAATTGAAGATTGGTTCTGATGGTTCTTTATTGCCGGAGGAAATTACTTGCTTCGAAAAGATGTTGGCTAAACAAGGTAGATCGTTTGCCTTCGAATCTCATGAAATTGGGTGTGTGGATCCAAATATTATAACACCTATGGTTATCTTCACTGTGCTGCATGTACCTTGGAATCTAAGACCGATTCCAGTACCGAGGGCACATTTACCTAAATTGGTGGAACTATTGAAAGAAAAGATAAAGATGAAAATATTGAAACCCTCATTTGCGCCGTATTCTAGTCGATGGTTTACGATACCTAAGAAGAATGGGTCACTGCGGTTTATTCAAGATATGCAGCTGGTGAATGCTGTAACTGTCAAGAATGCAGGAATTGGACCTATTGTGGATGAATTTGCTGAGGCGTTTGCTAGAAGGGCGATCTATTCAATGAGTGATTTGTATTCAGGTTATGATCAATTTCAACTTGCCGAAGGAAGTAGAGATATGACAACGATGAAAATATCGCTTGGATTGGTTAGAATGTGCACTCTTCCTCAAGGCGCGACCAACTCAATTGTGCATATGATGAATGGGATGAATAAGGTATTGAGAGATTTTATTCCGGAAAAGACTATGCCTTTTCAGGATGATGTTCCTATAAAAGGGTGCAGAGAAGGAGACAAGGATGAAACTTTAGATACGAGGGAGTGTCGCAAATATGTTGTTGATCATATACAAGATTGTGAAAAGATTTTAACTCGGCTTGGAGAAGTTCATCTTACATTATCGGGTATGAAGTCCGTATTTGAAGTGCGAGAGGTTGTAATTGTTGGACATTTATGCGGATCTTATGGAAGAAAACCAGATCCGACTAAAGTTGATGCAATTGGAAGGATGAAAGAGGATTGTGGTTCTTTAACAGAGGTTCGCAGGTTTTTGGGTGCATGTGTATTTTATCGAATCTGGATCCCTCATTTTGCTCACATAGCGGATCCATTATATGAACTGTTACGCAAGGGTTACCGATTTGAATGGGAAGAAAGGCATATTCAGGCAATGCAAAGATTGAAGAAATTTTTGATGTCACCTCCAATATTGAGGAAGGTTGATTATAAGTGCAATAGACCAGTGATTCTTACTGTAGACGCTAGTCCAATTGCCGTTGGATGGGCTGTGGGTCAAGATGATTCGAATGGGAGTAGATTTGCAGTTCGATTTGGAGCTAAAGTTTTAAGTATTCGTCAGCGTGCATATTCGCAAGTCAAAAGAGAACTTTGGGGAGTTGTTTCGGCTATGAAAGCTGAAAAGGACTATTTGATTGGGGCAGTAGTAGTAATTGAAACAGATTGCTTGCCATTGCTTGGAATGATTATTAACTGTTCAACGCCAGATATTGCAATGTTGAGATGGATTGCTTATATTAAGTCACTAAATCCAGAATTTAAGCATATCACTGGAAAGAACAATTTAGTAGCAGACATGCTATCTCGAGCAAGATACGAGAGAGAGGACGAAATGGTTGAAGACATTGATGATGTCGGATTGAAATTCTATTCAATATCAAATCTCAACAGAGAAGACAAGCTATTTCTTGAAGAATCTTATGAAGGAGAATTATTGGATATTGGTCATTATTTGAATACCTTGTCTAAGCAAGGGAATTGGTCTACAGAAAAATTCAAACAAATAAGAAAAGAAGCATATGGATTTTTACTTCGAGATGGATTCTTATGGAAGAGACCGAAGAAAGGAATTGGGATGCCACAACGAGTGATAGGCAAAAGAGAAGAAAAACTAAAATTATTAAAGGAGTTTCATGATAGTTTATGGGCAGGGCATAGAGGAATCTGGGCTACTTTTGCTAAAATCAAGGAACGGTATTGGTGGAAAAATATGTATCGAGATGTGCTCTCATTTGTAGAGTCATGTGAAATCTGTCAATCGTATTCTAATATCCGACATCGAGATGGTCTTCATCCTACGTATCCTCTGGCTATTCATTTTAAATGGGTTGTTGATTTGGTTATTATGCCGGTTGGGTTATGGCAGATGAGATATTTGGTTTTAGCTCGTGAAGATTTATCAAATCTAATAGAAGGAAGAGCATTGAGGACAAAATCTAAAGAAGGGATTTGTAGGTTTTTGCTTGAAGATGTCATTTGCTGTTACGGGTGCGTAGGAAAAATCACTGCAGATCGTGGAGAATTAAATGCACAAGAAGCTCGTAAGTTCTTTGAAAAATGTGGAGTTAAACTATCACTGACTACTCCTTATAATCCGGAAGGGAATGCGAAAAGTGAACGCGGTCACCCGCCGATTGTGAAAGCATTGGTTAAAGCTTGTAATGGGAAAGTTAAAGAGTGGCCACGGCTTTTGTCATTTGCATTATGGGCTGATCGAACAACACATAGTTCGGTGACAGGATATATGCCAGTAGAACTTATGACAGGTCAAAAACCAATTATGCCGATTGAAGAAAAGGTACTTACTTGGAGTATGCTACCATGGGAAGATGGATTGACAAGAGAAGAACTTCTGGCTATTAGGATTCAACAATTGGAGTAAAGAACGGAAGATGTCCAGATAGCATTGGAAAGGTTAAAAAGAGCAAGGTTACAAAACAAGGCGCGATTCGATAAGCAACATCGATTGAGATCAAAAGCAATCGAGGAAGGTGACTGGGTACTTGTTTATGACAATAGTCTGGATAATCAACATAGTACTTTGCGGAAATTTTCAAAACGTTGGTTTGGACCATATGTTGTAACAACTGTTCATGATAATGCGACTTATTCATTACGGGAGTTAGATGGTACAAAATTGAAAATACCAATTGCAGGGAAGAGAGTAAAAATATTTAAACGAAGACACGCAGAGATGAATATGGAAGACCTTAATGAAGGTACAGAGATTCCGCAGCAAGAAGATGAAAGTGATATGGATAATGAAGGTGACGAAGACGAACTGGACAAAGACGTAGGGGATATATTCTGAATCAAACAGCAATTGGGTAAATTGGTGCATACCGGAGGATGCACAGGTTCAGAGGGGGTGGATGTCGTGTTGTAACACGAGTATACAGTGAAAATAAAAAGAAAGGGGAATTTTATTAATATTCAGTTATCTCGAATATTGGGAGCATCGACCAACTCCAGTACAAATACTGAGTGGTCAGGTTCAGTGACTCCGTTACAGTCAGCCGGGGCATACTGGAATGCCCCGTTCGATTCCAATAACGGGAGTCAGCAGGAAGAGAAGGACCAATTCACACGACGGGTTCGAGGAGCTAATTGGATCCAATTTCGAGAATCCAATCCGGGTCCTCTTACTCAATATGAGACCTGTATTGGTGGGGCAACCCAATGCAGTCTAGTTACGGGAAATCCAGGTCTTACTACGGGTCTTAGCCAATCTGACGCAAGGACCAATTTGACCCAATTACGGGAACATCCAGGTTACTACGGGCATCTTTCTCCATATAGGACCTGAATTGGTCGGGCGACTCAATGTGGTCCCGATTACGGGGTTCGATTCTGTTTTAGGCTGTCCTGTTCTCTGTGCCGTCTCAGGGAACGTTGTTTTCGGTAAATGGATTTCTTAAAGGTAAAAATGGAGGAGAAGGCCTTGATGACGTGAGCCAATTTTGGATCTAAGCTCTGACGGCGGGAGCCAATTCCGGATCTAAGATGGAAGATTGAAGAAGTTTAGAGGATAAGGTTAGGGGAGAATATAGTTTTAGGGAAGGGAGGTTTTTTTTTTTTTTTCTTTCGGGGAATCGGGGGGGGGGAGCTAGTTTTCAAGCTTTTGCAAGGTTACCAGTTCGATTTCATTGGAGGTTTTTGAAGATCAAGGGAATTAGAGAAAGGAGCTTCATGCTTCGGGTCGGAGAAGGAAAGACATAGAATTTGGATTTTTCTTCTTCGTAGAGTTTTGGGAAGACTGAGGCAATCTCTGCTGAAGTCAGTGTTGTAATGGTGAATCGGGATTTTTAAATGAAGTGGGTTTGAATACTCTTGACTGTTTTGTAAAATCGAGTTACGTCTGTGATTGAAGGATTAAAGGGGTGTCTATAGGATTGAGTATGCGGAGTGAATGAAATTTATTGGGTTAATCTAACAGGACAGTCAGTGGATACAAGATCGTAAGTACAAAGGGGTATTGAAGATTAACAGTTTAGGTTGTTCGAGGTTCTCTGTAACGTCTAGAGACCTATCGGTTGGGGCAAAAAAAAGGACTTCGACAAGCAGTCGAAGAGCATCCGTATAGATTTACGATACATTGTGGTAGTCGTTTATATTCCAGCAGTCAAAAACTGATAGACTGCTTGACTATCGGCGAATCTCCTTACTACTTTCTACAGCCAGACGCCCGGCGCATTCTCGAGCAGGAAAGCACGTAATACGACATCGTTAACTGCAAGTGGAGGAAACACAGAAGAATTGGGTACTTTATTTGGTACCTTCTCAATAGCAAAAACTGTTGATTTTATAAAAACTGGTTCTATAGAATGGCATAAATTGCTTGCTAATAAGAGTCAATTCAGCTTATTTCAAAATCCATTATTTTTACCTCCAATCCAACTAATAAACTTATTCAAAGATAATAATAATAAATTGAAGAGGTTAGAAAGTCTAAAAAAGATAATTAAGAAAGGCAATGGTAATTTTAATAACAGATTAAGCAGCACATTGTCCTCTTCAATGGTGACGGGTGGTCAAGCAGTTCCAATAGTAGTACAAATGGGTGACGTGAGCGATTGTACAATGAGCGTGGCTCCATTACCTACTTTTAAGGGCTTTCTGAGTGTAGATCTCCATCAACATTTGTCTCAATTTCTGATAGCATGTGTAGCTAATAATGGAAGAACCAAAGATATTTGGTTACGATGGTTGCCAGCAACCTTAAAAGACATGGTATTTGAATGGTACAACCGTCAATTAGTGGATCAATTTCCAAATTGGGAAGCATTAAAGAATACATTTTTAACCCATTTTTGGCAAATAGGTTTTGAGGATTGTCTTCGAGAGAGGTTAATGAATAGCAAAATGATCCTAGGGGAGGTGGTGGAATCGTATTATGGTCGAGTGGCTGATATACTCAGTAAGTCGCCGAATCACCAAATGCCAGAGGTATTTATCTTATCCATATTAATCAATGGTTTGCAACCACCAGAGTTAAAAATGTTTGTGAAGGAAGCTCAACCTATTATGATGTCTATATCCTTTAATAGAGGCAAGGTTTGGGAGGAATGCCATTATGATTAGTTTTTAATTGCGGGAGCTACGATGATTCCTGTTCAAGGCAGTTATCAAAATCTGACTTGGAACAAATCTCGGGGTGCTTATCCATGGATGTCAAATACAAGGGCCAATTCCAATGCGAATATTCAAGGGCCAATTAATATCACCTTATTGCAAGCTATGCCATCGAATGTGACAACAACGTATGCTCTCTATTTTCATATCAACAACAAGCATGAATTGCGACAGAGTTATCAATAATACTAACCCCAAAGGATTCTAATGAAGCCTTATTTTTGAACTTGACAAAGTGTTAGGGACATAGTTCTTAGACCTTTTTAGAGACAAGTTTCTAGAACCTTCTAGAAAGAAGTCTCTAGAAACTTCCAGAAGATTCCTTGAATATTCTCTTAGAATATTTTTCAAAGATTCCCTAAAGATTCTTTGAAGATTCCCTAAAGATTCCCTTAGAAGGCTCTAAAAGATTCTTAGAATATTCTAGTAGATTCTAGGAAGTTACTTGAGAAGCTTCCTAGCTCTTGGGTAGTTGCTCGAGAAGCTTCATAGTTCTTGGGAAGCTTCTTGATGCGCTTCCTTAGAACCATAGGCCAGTAGTATATATAGGAGTCGAGGCTGAAGAGTTCTTCAGTCTCGACAACACATCTCTTGGAGTTCTAGCTCATCTTTCTGGTGTTGTTCTTGTACTCATCTGTTTAATCTAGTTCTGCCACTTCTTCTTGAACTTCTTATTAGATTTCAAGTCTGTATTTTGTGTCCGTGACACAAAGAAAATGGAGGAAATGGTCGTCAATATGACCAAGAATAAGGAGAAGAGGCAAAAGTCTATTAATACTAAGACCAATGTTTGGTGCAGTAATTATAAAGGCCACAGTCATGTGATAATAGATTGTCCTTGATCCTCACAAATGATGGGTCAATGTACATTTTACGGAGGGAAGTACTTAACAGCTAATTGTTGGAATTTGCAAAGGCAACAACAATTCAGTAATCAGACCATGATCCCACAAACTCATTGGCATGTCAATCAAGTTCAAATAGAAAATACATTTGGATGGAATGGAAAGTGATCTAATCAACAAAATCGAGCATTCAATAACTTTCAAAGTTTCAATTTTAATCAAGGATCTACATCAAACCCTCAAAACTACGAAAAAGAGGAGCAGAGATATCAGCAATATGCTCCTCTGACATCATCGAACCAAATTCCCTCCGTTGTCATATTACGTGCTTTCTTGCTCGAGAACGCACCGGGCGTCTAGCTGTAGAAGGTAGTATGGAGATTCGCTAATATTCAAGCAGTTTATCGATTTTTGACTGTTGGAATATAAATGACTGCAAGAATACACCATAAATCTATACGGATGCCCTTCGACTGCTCGCCGAAGTCCTTTTTGCCCCAGCCGGTAGGTCTCTAGACGTTACAAAGAATCCCAAACAACCCAAACTGCTAATCTTCGATACTGCTTTATATTCACGATCTTGTATCTACTGACTATCTTGTTAGATTAACCCAATAAATTTCATTCACTCTGCATACTCAATTCTATAGACACCCTTTTAATTCTTCATCACAGACGTAACTTCGATTTCACAAAACAGTCAAGAGTAATCAAACCCACTTCATTAAAAATCCCGATTCACCATTACAACACTTTGATTATTCAACAATGATTGCCTCAGTCTACCCAAAACCCTATGAAGAAAAAAACCCCAATTCTCTGTCTTTTCTTCTCCGAACCATGAAGCTTGCTCTCTGATTCTTCTAAAAAACTTATTCTCCCCCCTCCCATTTCTTAACCTATCCTCCCCTTTAACCCTAATTCTCCCCTCTTTCAAACCCTAGCCTCTGAATTTCTTCAATCTTCCGTCTTGGATCTGGAATTGATTCCGCCATCAAAGCTTTCTCCTCTGTTTTTACCTTTAAGAGATCCTTTTACCGAAAGGACGTTCTCGGAACGGCACAAAGGACGAAATAGCCTGAAACGGAATCGGAGCCCCGTAATCGGGACCACATTGACTCGCCCGACTAATTCAGGTCTCATATTGGCTAAGAGGCCGATGATAAGACGTGGATGTTCCCGTAATTGGTCTGCATTGGGTTGCCCAACCAAGTCAGGTCTCATATTGGGTAAGAGGACCCGGATTGGATGTCTTGAAATTGGATCCAATTGGCTCTTTGAATCACGCTCACCCGTTGTTGAATTAGTCCTTTCTCTTTCTGCTGACTCCCGTTATTGGAATCGAATGGAGTATTTCAGTATGCCCCGGCTGACTATAACGAGGTGACTGACTCTAGCATCTCAGTATTTGCATTGAAATTGGTCGTTCCTCCCAATATTCGAGGTAACTGAACATTAATAAAAGTCCCCTTTCTTTATATTTTCATAGTATACTCATGTTACAACATGACATCCACCCCCTCTGAACTTGTGCATCCTCCGATATGCACCAATTTATCCAATTGCTATTTGATTTAGAATATATTCTCCATGTCTTTGTCCAGTTCCTCTTTGTCACCTTCATTATCCAAATCAATTTCATCTTCTTGCTGCATACCTAACTTGCGTAATTCTCCTTCAATACCATATAAACTTTTTCTTTCTTTTCTTTTAAAATCATCAACTTTCTTATACATAATATTTCTATTCTCCAAAATACCAATAAAACTTGCATCAAAGGCACCTTCATCTCGCAAGAGTACCTCCTCTTTTGTACCTCCATAATCTCGCTTTACAGTGGTACCTCCCCAAAATCCTTAAATCCTTCAACAATCTTTGGCAATGGTTTCTCCTTCAACCTATCTCGATTCCGTTCATGGTTAGGAGGTACTGTTAGAAATTGTACAGCTTTCCTCCCATCTTCGCTCCGTACCCTTGCATAAGTAGAACAATCGTCAAGTACCTTTGTTTCCATCCGTGTTGCCATGAAATAAGATTGTCCTAAAATCAACGGATAAGACGTTGTATCTTGAACAAAGAAATGTTGCTCTGTCGCAACATCCCCAATCCGAATTTTGACATGTGGACAAGCTCCATATAATTCGCCTCGTGTGTTATTAGCTGCTCGTATTGCCCATCCATGTTCCATATCAATTGGCCATTTTTGCTTCTTATAAAGATCTTTAGACATGAGATTTATTTCAGAACCATGGTCCACCAAGGCAACTATTGGTTCTTTTATATCTTCTACCTTCACCAATACCTCAGTAGTTGCCCTTGTCCAATGCTTTCGAGTATAATGGCTCAAAGTTTCCATTTCCTTGTCACTAGAATCTTCGAAACGTACTCACTGATTATACCCATTCTTTTCATTTGTTGGTTGCTTGTAACTAATATCAACCTCTTCTTCATCTCTACATATTCTTGCATCAATAGCATGATTCATTCCAGTTTCGCTCATTAATTGCCTCTTTCGCTTAAAGCTGTCAATGATAATATCATGAAACTCCTTCTTTGTAATTTCCAAGACTTCTTTCAATGTGAATTCTACCTTAGCATTTAATATACGTTCTTCCAACACCCCTTTCAAATTTGTTGCCGCTTCAATGTCAGAAAGTAGCTTATAAGCAATAGATTTTTCCTTATCTTTTGTCTCTTTTGTTTTTTCTTCCAATGATGCTGAGGTATCCTTTACAGGCAATTCTTGTGAAGATGCCTCTTGAGCCTTGTCTCCTCGAGTTTGCCTCTCAGAAGAATTTCCTTCTCTCGTATCATCAAAATTTCCTCGTCTCTTTTCTTCCATCAAAACTTCATGTTGGCTCTTAGCAATATATGTATGACCTGAAAGAGACTCAACAGGATCCTCCCAACCTGTTGCACCTCATATTGTAGTTGCAGTCCTCAATAATGCTTCTTGAGGTAATTTCCCTTCTTGCATTGTAGAAATGGTAGAAGCCCAAAACTCACTAGTTTTCGTACTTCCACCAAGGTCATCATCTACTCTAGCACCATAACTTGCACTTTCTCGTGCTGCTGTTTCATGCTCTTTTAAGTAATCTTGAACCAATGCTCTCATTCCTCCCTTGCCAAAATTGGTTTGAAGAAGATCCTCCCTATCTTTTAATGTTATCCTCCCATCTTTCCAGCAAATAATTCCTTGCCGTATCATATTATTAAATTTATTGCAATCTTTTCTAGTGTGTGAAGCATCATCACACCAAATGCATCTTTGTATATATCCTGGTTTTGAAACATTCTTCAAATTATTTGTAGAAGTATTCTCTTCAAGTCTTGCCAATTTGATTTGAAGATCTTGCATTCCTCGTATAATTTCTTCCATTTCCATATCTGCTTTTTTTGATAAGGATGTCGAAGGTTGAACTGTAGGCATTGTTGGTGGTATTGTACGTATTGGACCTTTGGGTGCTTGTACTATTTTCGAAATATTGCTCCTATCCTTCCTCTTTTCTTTTTTTGTAAGCAACCCCACCGCATCTTCAACGTTCTTCCACTTCGTTGTCAATCCTTCATCTTCTTCTTTGTCTTCAAGAAGGGGTTCTAATTTCTCTTGCAATTCTCCATCAGCAGCTTGAAGAAATAGATCAACTTTGTTCGGCTCCAATGTCAATTTTTCTACCTTCGATAATTGAGAGTACTGCCTCTCAAATTCCCTTAGTAGCTGTGTTACTTGCAAATTCTTATTGGGCCGTTCAATCCATCCCAGAAACAGCTTCTTAGTAACGTGATCAGCATCTTCCAAGAAATATTCGTCTTTCAATGCATGTAAAAAATCCTCCCATGAATTCCCATAACAATCCGTAATCGATGTAATGTGGTCCCTTATCTCCGGTATCGTGGCAAGTCTAAATAATTCAACGATTTTCTTCTCAGAAACTCGATTTAATTCCATTTCATGAACATAACATCTTAAATACCTTGAAATATTCCTTCTATCAAATTGATCAATTTTATTGACCACTGCTTGCAATACTTTAGTTGCTAAAGCTTCCTTTCGATCATTACTTTGCTGTTGCTACATTGATAATGAGAAGGCTTGAAACGTACTAGCAATAGATGGATCCATGTGCATACCTTATCCTTTAGAAGAACCTCCACCAGAAGCTCCTCCCAAAGATCCTTCAAAATTTTTTATTTTTGTTCTCCATAAAAATAAAAATAAAATCAAACGAAATCCAATACCTTCCATCTCAAGCTTTCACGTCGGGTTCACCACTTTATGTCGTATTACGTGCTTTTGTGCTCGAGAACGCACTGGCATCTGGTTGTAAAAGGTAGTATGGAGATTCGCCAATATTCAAGCAGTCTATCAATTTTTGATTGTTGGAATATAAACGACTGCAAGAATACACTGTAAATCTATACAGATGCCCTTCGACTGCTTGCCAAAGTCCTTTTTGTCCTAGCCTATAGGTCTCTAGATATTACAAAGAACCCCGAACAATTCAAACTGCTAATCTTCGATACCGCTTTATAGTCACGATCTTGTATCCACTGACTGTCTTGTTAGATTAACCCAATAAATTTCCATCACTCCGCGTACTCAATCCTATAGACACCCTTTTAATTCTTCAATCACAAACGTAACTTTGATTTCACAAAACAATCAAGAGTAATCAAATCCACTTCATTAAAAATCCCGATTCACCATTACAACACTTCGACTATTCAACAATGATTGCCTCAGTCTACCCAAAATCCTATGAAGAAAAAAACCCCAATTCTTTGTCTTTTCTTCTCCGAAGCATGAAGCTCGCTCTCTGATCTTTCTAAAAAACTTATTCTCCTCCCTCCCATTTCTTAACCTATCCTCCTCTTTAACCCTAATTCTCCCCTCTTTCAAACCCTAGCCTCTGAATTTCTTCAATCTTCCGTCTTGGATCCGGAATTGATTCCGCCGTCAAAGCTTTCTCCTCCGTTTTTACTTTTAAGAGATCCTTTTACCGAAAGGACGTTCCCGGAATGGCACAAAGGACGGAACAGCCTGAAACGGAATCGGAGCCCCATAATCGGAACCACATTGAGTCGCCTGACCAATTCAGGTCTCATATTGGCTAAGAGGTCCATGGTAAGACTTGGATGTTCCCGTAATTGGTCCGCATTGGATTGCCCAACCAAGTCAGGTCTCATATTGGATAAGAGGACCCGGATTGGATGTCTTGAAATTAGATCCAATTGGCTCTTTGAACCAGGCTCACCCATCGTTGAATTGGTCCTTTTCCTTTTTGCTGACTCCCGTTATTGGAATCGAACGGAGTATTTCAGTATGCCCCGGCTGACTGTAACGGGGTGACTGACCCTAGCCTCTCAGTATTTGCATTGAAATTGGTCGTTCCTCCCAATATTCGAGGTAACTGAATATTAATAAAAGTCCCCTTTCTTTATATTTTCACGATATACTCGTATTACAACACGAAACCGTTCCAATAGGACAACTAGGATCATTTTCTAATCCTACATGGAACAAGCCTAATAGGTATATATTAAAAGAGACACCCAATATACCTGATGGGAGTGTAAGAAGACTACTTTGTTGTTTCTATTGTAGACAGATTGGTCATTATGCGAGTGAATGTTCCAATCCTAGAGCCAATGATGATTATGTACCAGTTTGTGGAATTTGCAAGCAATAGAGGCATACTTATCAATAATTTAATGCTTCATTCAATATCAATAATTGAGATCAGCAGATTCAAAATCAAAGAAAAATGGAAGAGATAAATCAAGGTCCTAAAGATTCTTCGGTAAATCGGGTGGAATGTGTTCAAGCCGTTCTTATCAAGAATCAACAAAAAGAAAAATGACCAATTCAACATTTGGATGATCCTGAAGCAAAGGACCAATTGGACTCAATTATGGAGCTATTTAATCTAGGTCCTGAAATGGGCCTCTTATTCAGTATGAGACCTGACTCAGTTGGGCAACCCAATGAGGTCCTGATTATGGAGGCTTTGGTTCCGTTTCAAGCTGTTCCATTCTTTATGCCGTTCCAGAAAACGTCTTTTCCATTGAAAGATCCTCTCAGAGGCTTGAATTCTAAGAAAGCTCCATATGCTTTTCTAATTTCGAGTCTAGGGTAGAAGAATATCTTACCTCACGGACTTAAACTCAAACCAATGAAAAGAAAGAAGACATTAGGCATTATCCTAAATATGGAATCCTATGACATATTGAAGGATCTGGATGCTATTCGACCTTCTATTTCTATGAAGCAACTTCTAACAGTCGCACTAGAGTACCGTTCTATATTGAATTCATTGTAAACACAGTATATGCAACATAATAAGGAAGTTTGTGAAGTTAGTTTGAACCCTGACCTAGGTGCATCAACCATCAATGTTTTGATTGATGGTTTTATGATCTCTGGTGTTCAGATGGATGGTGGTTCCAGCGTCAATTTAATGAACGCTAATACGATGGATGCTTTAGATTTGGATCACTAAGTACTAACAATATTGGTATTACAGATGGCAGATCATAGCCGGGTTAAACTAATGGATAATTTACGGAATGTTCAAACTATAATTGCTGGTATTGCATATGCAATCGACTATATCATCTTTTGGCTACAACATTTGACTTTATCGTATCCAATTTTATTGGGACGACCATAACTTTATTAAGCAAAAGCCAAGAATAATTGAGATTGGAGTACTTTGACAATTAGCAAGGGCGACGATAAAATGGTATTAGAAATGTACCTAGTATGCTATCACAAGGAGTCTCAATTACCAGCATCTGAATTGACATCGGATGATGAGCTTAGCACCGATGATGACGTAGTTGCACTGATTACGGAGGCATCCGTAGAGGCAGCACAACACCTTGGAGTGATGTACCAATGTGGAGGTCCGGGGGAGTACTTGATATACCCGACGGATTCAAAAAACTCTGATTATGTTGGTGTTGATTGGATGACCAAGTTTGATGTGTACCATATTAGTGCCTTGGACACAGGATTTAGTACTTCATACATGTTGACCTTACCGACTGATTTTTAATAAGCGTAGGAGTTGAAATAGAACATCATCGTTGCACCTTTACATCAAATTATTAACTTGGCGAGCACAGCAAAGCCTCAGAAAATTAAGATATTAAGGACCAAGAGTTGACCTGTTGGATAGAATTTTTCTTGCATCATAAGTTTACTTTTGCTTAAACTTATGCTAATTTAAAGGATATTCTCGCTGATGTTTGTGAGCATTGTATCATTTTAGAGGAGAACGCTAAATCGGTCCAACAAAGGCAACATCGCCTTAATCCTAAATATTTCGTCATGGTGAAAGAGGAATTAGACAAGCTTCTTGCGGTTGGTTTTATTTACTCAGTACTGAATAGCGAGTGGATTTTTCCAATTGTCATGGTGCCAAAAAAAAATGGAAAAATCCGCATTTGTCAAGATTTTTGAAAACTTAATGCGGCTACCAAAAAAGATTATTTTCTATTACCTTTCATGGACACAAGGTAGATCTAAGTATGGTATAAGTGCGTTAGGGTGTAGAGGCTGCTGAAAAGATAGTTAGTAATTATTAATGTGTCAGATGGGACAGAGGTGAGAAATGGACAGTATGGATAACATGTTGTCATGATCACCGATAGTAAGAGAATAGAAGTGGAGCATTAGTTAGACGTCATTCTATGTTGTCGGTCTTGGTTGTTTTGTGAGATTGCTATTTCTTGTGTTCCTTATATTTTTGAGCATAGTAGTTCTAGTTAAGAATTTGAGAGAGAGAGCGTCATGGCAATTGAAAGTACAAAGGGAGCTACAGACAAAGAAGACACTAGCCAAAATATGAGAGCTAGACGTGCATCAAAACCACCTTCTATGATAATTATTACCAATATGGAATCGATGAAGTTGGATATCTATTGGACGTCAAAAAGAATAAAAGACTTTCAAAATGTGTAGTTGTTCCATTTTTTGTACTTGTCAGATCGCTTACCATCAATTAATATATCATTAGTAGAGGAATATATAGCAAACTATGACCCAGAGGATGAATCGAGTGTGGTATAAGGACAAATTATCGAGATTGATGAAATAATCTTGGAAAATGTGCTGTTTCTTCCCATTGGAGAAATTACGGTAGGAGTTGATGACTCAAGCGATTTTAGTCAAGGAAGATATTTCAAGGGAGATATGTCGGCCTTTGAGAAGAGCCAAGGTTGGTGGACTGCTCAGTCAATTTTACTAGAACTCGTAGAATGATTCTGTTTTGTGGTAAGGCAGTTAAGATTGTACCGACACCCCACATATATATCCAAATGGTTATTGTATCTAGCGGTAGGGGCGCTAGAAAGGATGGTGTTCAACTGGGCAGCATACGTAGCCACTCGTATTCATGCGAAGATAGGAGCTAAGTGAAAATTGGAAAAATTCACTTATTTGTTTTGTTCCAATTATGTGTATGTTGTAACTACACACACATTGCATCAAACACCGCCAGTAGAAGAAAGTCCTGTACCAGTAACAGTACCTCCGTAGAGAGAACAAAATTTTTTGGCATAGAATGTCAATATAGTAGATGTAATACACAAAATTGGGGAGTCAAGTCATACAATAGCACAAGGGGTCGTTCTAGATATTGAATCAGAATGGATTCCAATTTATTTAGTCAAATTACGGAGGAAGAGAATGAAATCTCAATTTTGATGGATATTAATTAGTTAGCATTTCTACAAGGTCAATTGTCCAAAGGAATACCTCTTAAGAATACTTTATTGAAGCACATTTCACAAATACATTGTATGGTACAAACATTGGATGTAGAAGGCAGTAAAAAATAGAATTCAGAGGACAATAAGAAGGTGATATCAGAGCAAAACCGAAAAATTGAAGAGCAAGAATGAACGATAAATGAAATTGGAGAATCCAAGTTGGTATTGGAACAAAAATGGATTCACTAATATGAGTCTTAGACGAAAGAAAAAAAAATATATCTTATGGATTGTGGAAGGACAACGGGATGAATTGATTCAGAATTACAAGATATGAGATTTGGAATGAAACAAACTCAAATGCCAGTTGCAGGTGGAAGGAGACAAGGCAGAGTTATTAACGAAAGAGAAAGAGGCATTGAGTGACTAATTCAAATGCGAAACGGAGAAGTTGAGGTCCAAAATCGAAGTTTTATAAGCTAAGGTGGCAAAATTGACGGAAGAGTTAACAGTGAGAAGCTAGTCACAAGTATCAATTGAAGATGTTGTAGAATGGATGAGTCAACAGCAGCATCAGTTGGAACTCTGTGATGCACAGATCTTGAAATTGGAGGATCAAATCCATGAATTGGGTGAATATAATGAAGATCTATCAAACTAGTTGAGGAATGAGTCGATGGATGGATTGGAAGAGGAAGAAGATTTGAATTTAGAACCAAAATCGGTAGAACCTACATTACATAATGCAGCAAATGATTAATTGGGTGGGCCAGAAGAATTAGTAATTTTATAGAGTTTTGTTAAATAGTTTTTAGATAGGTATCTATTATGTGTTTGTAAGGATGCTGTAGAGATAGGAATGGGACTATGTAGAATAGATATTAGTTTATTTTTATAAGATATTAATAAAATAGATTAATAGTCCATAGAATTGTCAATTTAGGATGACGGATGATTGATTTAGTTATTAAAAGTGGTTATTATAGGATTATGGTTAGAATCTGGAAATCAATAGCAATTATATAGGAGTTGTAGAAGTTTGTCGAGGATGCCAAACTGCGATAGTCATGAGCCGGGGTTAAGCTTGGTGCTTCTTCTTTATTTTTTTTTATTTTCTTTGTTGTTGAAGAATAATGGATAGTTTTTGAATATTGAGAAGTGAGTCTTATGAATAAATCAGAGACTGATTTATGAGTTATTGATTATATAATTGGAGTCCTAAGTGATTGAATTATATGAGAAGTTATTAGAAGATTGATAATGATTGGAAGATTATGATTGTTGTTTATTGAGAGTTGTCTGTGTGTGTTTCGACAGAGGAAGTCTATGATTATAAGAATTCTGTGAATTTAGATTGGTTGGAGTGAAGTCTATTATTCTTGATGTTGGATGGAATTTATTGAGTTTTGAGGGGTGTTTTGAGAGTGTAGGATTGCACATTGTGATTATCAATTGATGAAGGAGTATTGTTACTAGAAAGAAGCATTGTAGTATTTCTTAATATTTTAGTGGTTTGGAATATAGTTAATTGTGTGACCCTAACAAGTGAAACTCATGCGCTTAGTCTTTCTTTGTATTCAAATTCCTCTATATAGATTTATTTTGGAAAGAATTGTAGAATAAGTAAAACGACAATCACAACGAGTAAAGGTGTAGAAAGAATGTCATTATGACCAATTATTAAGAGTGGGGGCCATGATGATTCCAAGTTCAAGAAGCCAACAAATACAACCAGGAAATGTGTCGATGGGTAATTATTCTCAAATGGCTGCCTCCAATGTGAAGAATGTTATGTTGTAATAACCAATTAATGTTATACCACTCCAAGCAATAGTGCCAATAATAATGACACTTTATTTTACATCGCCAACCTATCAACAATCAGAGTTGTTTACAAATATGATTGTTAAAGATCCAAATGAAGCCTTGTTATTAAACCTAACAAAGAAGATGGAAGAATTAGCCATAAATTTGGCTAAAGATAAGGAGAAATGACATAAGCCTTCTAATACGAGACGTAATGTATGGTGTAATAATTGTAAGGCACAAGGTTATTTTGATTTGGAATGTCCATCACCTAGACAAATGGGTGTTCAATGTACATTTTGCGAAGGAAAGCATCTTACCTATAATTTTTGGCACTTACAAAGGCAACAATTATTCATTAATTAGACCATGATCCCATCGACTCAATGAGATGTCAATCAAGTTCAAATGAGAAATACGTATGGATGGAATGGAAATTGATCTAATCGAAAAAATCAAACATTCAATAACTTTTAAAGTTCCAATTTTAATCAAGGATCTGCATCAAATTCCTAGAACTACGAGAAAGAGCAACAGAGATATCAGTAATATGCTTCACCGACATCATCGAACCAAGTATCCTTCGTATCAACGAGACAACAAGGATCATTTTCTAACCCTACATAGAACAAGCCTAATAGGTATATACCAGTGGAGACACCCAATATGCTGAATGGAGGTACAAAAAGACCACTTTGTTGTTTCTATTGCAGAAAGATTAGTCATTATGTCAGTGAATGTCCCAATCCCAGAGCCATTGATGATTATGCATCAGTATGTATGAATTGTAAGCAATCGAGATATACTTATAAAAAATGTAATGCTCCATTCAATTTCAATAATCAAAATCAGCAGATCCAAAGCCAAAAAATAATGGAAGAGATAAATCAAGGTTCTCAAGATTCACCAGTTCATTAAGTAGAAGTAGTCCAAGCTGTCCTTACAAGAAGTTAACAAAAGGAAAAATGACCAATTCAACATTTGGATGATCCTGAAGTGAAGGGCCAATTGGATCCAATTACGGGGACATCCAATCTAGAACTTGACATAAGTCCCTTACTTAGTATAAGACTTGAATCGATTGTGCATCCTAATGAGGTACCGATTACAGAGGTTTCGGTTCTGTATTGAGTTGTTCCATTTTCTACACAGTTTCGGGAAACGTCCTTTCCATTGAAAGTTCTTCTAAGAGGGGTGAATTTCAAGGAACTAATATCAGCCCAATTGGGAGAACAATCTTATCCATTGAAAGAACCAATTTTACAGGCTCCATCAAATTTAGTTCCAATAGCTTTACCAATTTTTAATATAGAGAAAATCAATTTACTTGCGTCGGTGTCTAGGACTGAGAAGAAGAAGACCGTATATTAGAAATTACCACTAATACAAAACCATATGATATTCTAAAAGATTTGGGTACCATACAGTCTACGATATCTATGAAGCAACTATTGGTGGTAGCACCTAAGTGCCGAACTATCTTGAATTCTTCATTAATTCATTACAAATCTCGAAATAAAGAAATCTAAGAAATAAGTTTGAATTCCGATCCGAGTGCACCAACGATTGATGTCTCAATTGATGGAGTGTTATTATTGAGAGTGCATGTAGACGTAGGATCTAGTGTAAATCTTATGAATGTTACTACAATGGAGGAGTTGAGTTTGGATCACTTATTGCCTACTACAGTAATTTTGAGAATGGCTGACTCCGATCGAGTTAAACCTATGGATATTTTACGAAGTATTAATACAATAATTATAGGGATTATCCACAAAATTGATTATATTATTTTTTGATTGTGAAGCTTTATATTATCATACTTAATTTTATTAAGACGACCATAGTTGTATCAAGCTAAAGCTTGACAAATTAATTGGACCATAGTAAGAAGTAGGAGGGGGGCTCTTGACAAGCATCATGTTTTCTTTTGTGATTAAGAAAAAGATGGCGAATATGGTGTCTGAGAAAGCAAGGTTGGAGACCGATTGGAAAGAATGACAAGAACGGCTGCAAGTAGAGGTTGCGATGTTACAAATTAAACTAGCCGCATTAGCAAAGGACGCCAATAATTTAGTGTGGATTAATACGCCAATTTCAGCAACAATACCTTCGGAGATACCTTTGAAACCAATAGAAGAATGGCAGAAGATGTTGGAGGAGCATGACAACCAAATTATCCAACGTGAGTCTCAGGTATGAGAATTAGATTTGTTGAATGAAGATCTGACAACGCGTTTGGATGAGAATCCTCAAACACCGAGGCAAATGACGAAGATGTAAAGAAGAGAAGGTTACCAATTCAAAAGGTGGTAAGCCAACACTATTGACTGAAGAGGCCAACATTGCTACATCTTTATAAGTTGAGGCTAAATAATGTTTGCGAGGACACTGCACAATTAGGAGTGGAGCTATGTAGAATAGGTAAATAAACTTTGTGATAAGTTACTGGTTGGTTACTGATAACCTTGAGAATTAGACTGATTATTAGGCAGCTTAGTTGGTAACAGTAGGTTGTTAGTGGAATAAATGGTTAAGAATTCAAAGGAACATAACCTTTGGAATCTGCTAGCCGATGGATCATCTTTTTGGTAGGTTAAAGAGGTTGAGGAAAGAGAGATCAGAGCCAAATTATGAGAGTCATAAGCCGAGGTAAGCTTGGTGCTATCTCTTTGTTTTCTTTGTTTTTATTATTTTTTGATGAAGAATTGTGATTGAGAGAAGTATTGTTAAAACTGTGATTAGAATATTATAGAATATGATTTTGGAGTGATTGTTTTGGAGAAAATCTGTGACCTTGAAAATTGAGATTATCGGATTGTGTTGTGTTAAGTAAAGATATTGAATTTTGTATGATGAATTGAGAAACTAAATATAATAAGTAAGCTGGAGTTCAGTAATTGAATATATGACAATGGAAAGAGAGTAAGCGAGAGATGAACTGATAAGAATATTAAAGTATTGTTGAATTGATAGTCGTAGAATGGATTATGTATTGAATTAAGATGGAAGTAGTAAGCCTTGGTGTTTTGTAGTTTGATAATTGATTTTAGATAGCCAGAGTACAGTTAATTGTGACACTAATAGATCCAATTTATATAACCAGTCTTTCTTTGTGTTCCAACCTACCTCTATTAGTTCAATTGTTTTGGTATATCGAAGCTTGAATGCAACGAAAACAAGAATATTGGATATTGGTTGCTGCTACTGGATATTAGATTGAACTCAAAATTATTTTAGTAGATATTTTGAGCTCAATGTCATATTCGAGCTTGAAGCTTAGATGCAGCTTCTACTTGTTTGTTGTCAAGGCCATAGCTCTCTCGTAGGATTATGTTGGGAGCGTGAAACTCTTACGAGATTGAAAGTCAGAGCTATTTTAGAGATTAAAAATTTGTCATTTAGGTGGACATCCAAAGTTCAGTCACAAGGTAGTCGTTGATTTTAAATCTACAAAGAAAAGTAGCCATGATATCTTGGAGATAGATTCATCCTTTGCATTGCCAAAGTTTGTCCTCTCCGATGTTATGCTCACATTGGTCTCCATTGGTTGTTGCTCTTACATGTCAACATCGTCACACGTTCCCACCTTGAAGCTCTAGCAGCAACCCCCTCACCGTTTGTGGTACTGTTGTCGTGTTGTAATATGACTATATGGTGAAAGATGATAATATCGATCTTATTGTAGAAGTGCCAAGTTAAAAGAAAAGGTAGAAAAATATGGATCAAAGATAGGAAGGTAGTAAAACTTTTAGTAGTAATACTGCTTTTTTAGAAAAAAATAGCTTCTACTTATTTTTTAGGACCAAAAATAAGGCAAAATAAGGTAGATTGGAAAAATAAATGATATAAACATCTTTAGGAAGAAGTTAAGAATAAATTCTAGTAAAAATTACTTAAAAAAACTAGATGTTGATACCCAAAGAGGGCCGGTTTTGAACCAAGGTCGAAATCAAATCCTAAGGCACAAAACTGAGTCTCGATGACGACTTTAAGACTCTTTGGCAGATTGGAGAGTGGAATTTGATAGCAAATTAAATAAGGTTTCTATAGGTATTGATTTTGGATGATTTGGAGTTGTTATGACTTTGTAAGAGCTTTGCAAAGTCAAGGTTTGTTTCGGATGATTTGGGTTTTATGAAATAAAATAGGATTTACATTTTGGATAATTTCAAGAGTTTTGTAATAGACCTATGGATGAAATTTTGTGGATTTACGGTTATAGTTGTGTTTAATATGTGTCGTGAATTTGAGCTTGATCTAACGGTTGAATTGATGGATATTAAGATTTAAGTGGGTCAAGCTCTCAGAATGTAGAATTTTAGGTCCAATGGGGGTTTTTGAGGTTTCTTGCAATCTACTAGTTGGATTGGAGTGAAACTTATGTGAAAAGATATTAGACTTGTTTTTCTATGTGTATGAGAATTTTGAGATCAATCGAACAATGAAAAGGAGAGATATTGGCTCTAGAAGATTGGCATCAAGATCGGAGAAGGAGGCCGGCCAATACCCAAGCACATTTTTGAGGATATTGTCAATTTGGTAACTCCGATCCTTATCAATTTTTTTTTAAGCTTGTTTTTAACTTATTTTTTTAGAAGTGTGAAAAATTTGAGTTAAGATCAACGGTTTATTCATTAGTTATTGAGGTTTAAATCTGTTGTAGGAATTATTAGGGTTTGGTTTAGAATTTGGTTAGGATTTGGTTTGGGGTTTAGGGTTTGGATTAGAGTTTAGTTTAGGATTTAGGATTTGGATAGGATTTGATTTAGGATTTAAGGTTTGATTAGGGTTTTATTTAGGATTTAGGATTTGGATTAGGATTTGGTTTAGGGTTTGGTTAGGATTTGATTTAGGGTTTAAAGTTTGGATTAGGGTTTGGATTAGGGTTTGATTTAGGGTTTAGGATTTGGTTAGGGTTTGATTTAGAGTTTAGGATTTGGATTAAGATTTGGTTTATGGTTTAAGATTTAGATAGGATTTGATTTAGGATTTAAGGTTTGGTTAGGGTTTGGTTTAGGGTATGATTGAATAGGTAGAATTGACCATTGGGAGTACTTTACTTAAGCTTACTTAGAAGACTAGATATGAAACAACTATGACATAAGACATGATATATATATATATATATATATATATATATATATATATATATATATATATATATAATAGATATGGCAAAGATAAAGATTTAGCAGATTAGAATTGAGAAGATTGACTCTATAATTTTGATAGAAATTTAGAATAATGATTTAAGAGAGAGATAATTGAAAAAGATAATAGAAGGTTGAGTTTTTAGTGTGCAATACTTTTGTATAGATTAATCGTTTTTGCAACTTTCTTGCTATGTCTTTATGATTACATGTATTCATTATTCTTCAATATTTTTCAAAGAATCTATTTTCTAGTACTTTTATAAATATGTTTGTTACTTATTTCATTGAGAGAACAAACTTGAGATTAATATCTTTTTTTTCTACTTTTTTTCTATTATAGTAGTAATGATTGGCAATATATATTGTCCTTGGATTGATATTCAGATTTATTATTAATTTCATATTAGCTTTGTTGTCACAAAAAACTAAAACATGTTTAGAAATCTATAAACTAAGGTCACATGTGAGCTCTTCTAGCTATAATGCTTCTCTTGTGGTTGTAGATAAGTCTATATATTTTGTCTTTGAGGAAGATAGAGCTACATTTTCTTACTTTTTTGACAACTATGAGATAGATCTATTGTTAAGATAAAATATGAAGTCAATTATGGATGTTTCTTCTTGTAAATCTCCAACTTAGTTTGTGTCAATATAGTTAAAGATTTGAAGATTATTATCTTTTTGGTATAAAATTTTATATTCATTTATTTTTATAATATAACACATAATCTTTTTAGTTTCTTGAATATGTGAGATTTTGTATTGGAATGTAAGAGTAACTCTAACTTTTTTTGTGTTATTCAAAGATTAGAGATGTCTTCTATGTAGATTTTTAGATCTATGTGGGTTGAGAGATCGACTAAAGACTTTGTTATTTGCTTCTTTCATCTCAAAATGTCATTGTTTGGGCCTGAGACCATATTTGATGTTGCTACTAAAGTATTGAATAAAATATTGATACATAATTTACTTGCTTTTGTAACTTATTTGCTAAGAGCTTGACCAAATTTGGTTGAAGTAATGATAGGAGATATTAGAGGTACTAGAGATACTTCTTTGCCAACTATGTTTCAAAGATCTTTCTTTCTAAAATATTTTTTAAGCTTAATTATTAGTATTTAAAATTTTTAGGATTGATAAGTATGATCTCTCTTAATACTATAGACTTTAAAGTTTCCATCTTTCATATAATAAGAAATTTAATTCATCTTCTATGTTCAAAACATGTATCAAAATAGTTTATAATAAATTATTCTAATATAATAAAATTAAATTGATAAGCCTTTACCATAAGCTAAAAAAAAAATTTCAAATATGCTTTAAGGCAATAATAGGCCAAAACTAACTCAACTCTAATATTATAAAAAAATAACTTAAAGAATAAACAAAATATTAATAAAATAGATTTAACATATAATATTCAAAACAAAAAATCTTTTAAATATACTACTCTTTTATAAAGAGCCAAGCTAAATATTTTGACAATTAACTAAGCAATTGAAGAACCATAACTAATATTTATTTTACTAATTACTAGGAATAATATTCCAAAAAAGAAGTGATCCAACTCTCAATAGCAAATAAATAAAAAATATAGCATTCTTCTTTCATATTTAAGAAAGAACTAGCTGATAATAATCAAATTTTGTAATGTAAAGGATATTGATATAGGTCATAGTAGACTTCACTAGTTGATGTTGCATTTGTGAGTGTTGAGCATTCTAGAGGCTCATTAATTGATTGAAGTAATTATTAGCTGTATTATGTGCTCTTTTCAATCTTTAACATTTTTTTAATATTTTGTTTGCATTCCAACTAGCTATGTTGGACCAAAATCTATTACTAATGTCGGCCTCAAGTTTGAAATCTTATTATTGTATTATAATTTTGTTTTTTGAGCCTATGACATTCTACTTTGGAAGCATTTTATTATAATTTCAATATCTTTTTGGACAACAATGATTACTCATGAAATGCAAAATTCCTTGGGCCTTGAGAATGTGAGCTTCATAGTGAAAGAAGAAAGAGTTTGCAAATTCAATGCCAATCTTTACCAATACCCTTTTCAATAAGACCATGTCTCATGTAGCACTCCAATTTACCATTCAAACAATTGGTAGAAGATTTGAGAATGGATTGCATTTCATGCATTGCTATTTGATAAAAAATCTCATTTTTGTCTTGATGGTGTTGAAATAAGTAAATAAAAGTGAAAATAGAATAAGTTACATTATAGAAGATTTTACCTTAGACAAGTTATTATTGATTAAAGGATTGGCTCTTGATACGTAAGAAGGCCAAGAGATAAAATAGATGAATGAAGACATAATTTTAAAAATATAAAAGATATGCTAAAAATATATTTCTATAGTAGATAAGATATCAATGGATACTCTTTATCAAGGACAAGAACTCGATGAAAAAACAATTCAGACAAGTAAGCCTTCACTCAAAGAGAGGTAACAAAATATATATAAACAAGTATATATATTGAAAGAGAAACTGAAATGGCTATTGCCAAAAGACAAGAAAACTAGAGACCCTTGAAACTAGACTAGAAGCAAGAAAGGAGTTGACAAGAGTGAAGAAGCCTTCACTCTTGTCTCTATATATACTATCTAACTAAGGGTTACGTGGCGACGTTCTATAGGACCTCCAATATGTGTTGACTTTGTAGGACACATGCCTTGACTTACAAGGCAAGTTTTTCTACGTGTGGGCTACATAGTTAGCTTGATCTTTAAGCTAACAACATGTGTGGCACATGGCCAACTTGTTGACCACGCTTCTAATCCAAAAAGTCAATTAAAGACACTTATGAAGTCAAAGTAGCATCTAAAAAGTTTCTAGGAAGCTTCCATATTAAATATTATAGAATTAACTTACTTTTATCTACTTTTACTTACTTCTACCTATTTCTATATGTAATTATTAGCTTACATGATTATGGCCGTGACACTCTTAGTAGAATGTTAGATATATATATTCATCAAAGGATAGAAGTTATCTGTTAAGGTAGTAGCGACTACCTATAAATAATGAGTGTTGGAAGTAAGAGATATCTTATTCCATATATATTGGTGATTTTAAAGTTTTTTTTTCTTTAATAAGTGATGATAGAAGACATGATCCCATTTATGATGCTAAAGCAAGACAACCATGAAACATTCCACTAAAACTCCAAGTGATGAAAAACATCAGCTTTGAGTGACATTTAGAGGTCTAATGGAAGATCTAAGTTGGAGGTTGAAAATAGAGGGTAGTAACCAAAGGTTGTCATGGCATAACCACATGATTAAGAAGATAACAAAGTGTGTTATGTGGATAGAGGAAAATGATGCTGGATGAGATTGATAATATTTGTGGACTATGTAAAATATGTAATTGTAATTTTTTTTATATATGTATATGTAAAAAAAAAAAAAAAAAAAAAAAAAAAACCACTTCTATCTAGTTGGTGACAATTTTTATTTGAGTCCGAAGAAGAATTCATATTGAGAACATGACATAGCAGTAATTATTATGTACATTGAGGCTCATCCACTCATATGCTTAATTTAATAGTTTTAATTATTAGAGCATATAAATCTCTATTGTAGCTATCAATAGCTTGCTTAATTAGTTTTTCATTCAACACTAAATGATATAATTCTTGGTATTATAGATTTTCTTAGAATTAAAATATACTATATTATCCATATTGTTGATAAGAAGTATTTTGCCTACTTTTAATCATTTCATACTTTGTATATTTTTTATTCCACCTAATAAATGTTTAGAATATATTTTTTGAATTATGGAATTAATTTATAGAATTAGGATTTGTCTTTAAGATTAAGGATTTTGAGATCAATTTCAAGTTTTGTAATTTTAAGGATTTCAACTCTAGAAAGTAGTATTTAATCTTAAAAACTAAAATTTAGAATTTAGGATTTTATTTTTAAAATCAAAGTGTAGATTTTAAATTTTAAATACTATTTTTGAAAATTTCCTTTAAGATTATAAATAAGTATTAAGGTTTTTAATTTAATTTTATAATAAGATATAACTTTTAGACTATATCATTATTTTAAAATTGACTTATAAGTTTTTCTTTAAATTATTATTATAATTAGATTAGTATTTAAATATAATTGTATTTTTACATAATTTTTAAAAATATTTTATAACTATATTTAAAACCAATTTATTTTTGTAAATTGAATATGGAGTTTTTAGAGTAGATTTTATATAGCATGTTTTCTTATTTATAATTATATGTAGAAATTAGAGATGCATGTTCATAAGATTGATAGAATAAAAAAACATCTATTATATTTTTGTTGAATCCTATTAATGTATGTTAAGTGATTAAGCAAGAACAAATTTAGTCATTACCAACCAATTGTAAAGAATATCAAATATAAGATTTAATCTGCAATAAAATCAGTATTGCAATCTTAATTGGTTAGATAAGGTAAGACATAATACACAGGTTAGAGAATAATTCAATAAATGTATTTAATATAGGCATTTAGAAATACTTTTTATAAAAAAAAATAAAGATTTAATAAGTATAACATAGTAGAAATACTAATTCGATTTACATATTTTTTTAAAAATATTTACAAAGCTTACCAACAAAATTTTAAAATATTAATTATCATATATTAGCAAAATATATAGCTATTAAAGATGAGATTAACAAAATATTAAATGAACCTTAGTTCTTGTATACAAATCTTATAATCTTATTAATTCAAGTATCAACTTTTAAAATCTATTAATAGTAATATCTTATATATATATATATATATATATATATATATAGATATATGTATATATATACATATGGAAAGAAAAAGACAAAAAATAAGACATAAAGAGAAATAAAGAGAGATTAACTAAAGTCTCTTTTTAAAATCAAACTATTTAAACATAAGAAGATTTTACCATATTTATATATTTTTAAATTTATAAATATTAAAGGTATATATAATATGTATTAAATATAATAAACTATTTTAGCATTTTTTTGCGTAAATACAATTTTTATAATTATAATCATTTTGGTATACATCAGAGGTATCTTATTTGTTGATGCCTTTGAAAATTTTCCAATTATAGAATATTTGTAAAGAGGGCTATAAAGAATTTTATTTTATTTTTTAAATGATTAATTCTTAGCTTATAGTTTTAAATTTGAATTTAGATAATAAATTTAATGACCATAATAAATATTAAATAAAAAAATATTTAATTATTATATATATATTTAGTAATAATTAATTTGTACTATATTATTTTTATAAAATAATTAAGTGACATATGAAATATTATTCTATTAAATAAATTATTTGGTTTTTTGAATTGCAATGCATAAATAAATATCAAATAATTTTTTGTCATATAGATTATAACTCTTATTCATTGATATTCAATATATATATATATATATATATATATATATATATTAAAAATAAAAATATAATAATATAAATCTTATAATTTAGGTTATAATAAACTTAACTTCAATTGTGTAAGTTAGATAAGTTTAGGGTAGTATTAATGCCACCACACTTTTTACTATTACCATTATAACTTCATCCAATACATGACAACTTTATTTAATATCTTTTAAACCATTTGATTAATTTTTTATTTTTTATTTATTTATATAAAGCAAAAGTAAATATTTAGTAGATAGGAGATTGTTAAGACAATAGCAAATAAATTGGTGCCATTAGCAATATCCTAAATTTAAAATAACCATTTGATATTTTATTCATTTAATCAATATCTTTTTAGCTAAGATATTTTTTATTTCACTTATCTAAAAGATTTCTTTAATTTCTTTAAATTAGAAGCAGCACTTAAGAATTTTTATTTTTATTAATATTTTATTTTTAAATATATTAAAAAAACCATCAAAAATATTATTTTTCTAAAATATGATCATATTTATAATATCATTTGTAAATAAATAATTTAAAAATAAAAACCAAGAAATTTAATTAAGTTTAATTTTTTTATTAAAATAAAATAAAAAAATATTTATTTTAAAATATATATAAACATCTATAATTTAAAGCATTATTTAAAAAAAATTTATAACAAAAGACAAACATCATTTTATTATATTATTCATTTTTTACAAGATCAAAGGCTTGTAGTATGAGTGTTTAGTTAATTTCTATTATTAGACAATATCTTTGATTAAAAAATATTTCTTAATGATTTTAAAATTTAAAAGATAAATCTAATTTTCATCAATTTAAAATTATATTTGATTAATAGTTTGTATTCATAAAACACTTTCATATTATATCATCTATATAAGTCTTTAAAAATAATCATTCATTTATAGATTTAAAATTTACAAGAAATATAATAATAATATAAAATTACTTATTGATTTTTGGATATTTTCTTAATAAATTATTTTTTAATTATATGTTTTTAAATTTTTTTTCTTTAAATTCTAGTTGAGTGCATTCTTTGTCTTCTTTATACACAGTCTACATCTTCTATTTAAAACTCATTTTTAAGCATAGTTTTTTTAAGTATTTTGATAAATATTTTTATAATATATTTTAATAATGAAAAGAATGATAAAATCTAATTTGTATGATGATAAGAATTTCTATACAAATAATCTTTTAAATATTTTAAAATAAATATAAAATATAAAAAAGGATAAAATTAAACTGATTGTATGAGATCTTAGAAATTTAAATATATAAAAATCAATATACTACAAATATTTCAGCCTTGAATTTTTAAAATTATTTTCGACAATTGTTTTAAGTTTTTTATATATTTAGTATATTTCTAATTAATTATTTTTTAACTTAATACCTCTTATTTCAAACTATAACTTTATGTTTGTTTTGAATATCAGCTTAATATTAAAATTCAGAATTTTACATTATACTTATTAAATTTTTAATGAATCTAATCAAATTTTTAAACAATAAAATAATGAAATAAAAAATTGATATATATATATATATATATATAAATAGAAATCCATGCCATTAGCTACAAAAAAGGTATAAAAATTTAATTTGTAGTTGCTAAGTAAAAAATTGACCACTCTTAAAAAAACATTAATTAAGATATATATATATGCATAAAAATGGAATCATTTATATTTTTTATCATAATTGGTAAATATATCTTTTATTTATTACAAAAATAAAATAGCTAAATTTTAAAAAACCTCTAAATAAATTACATTTATGGTGGTATTTTTATCTTCATTACTTTTAATATATAGGATCTTGATTATATTTGAAGAAGTACATTGTGAAAGGGCAACATAAAATTTTCCATAAGAAAATATTACAATTCTAAGATCTATTCCTATGTTCTTCAATAATTTTCTAATATTATAATTAATAGTAATATTAGTAAATTTTTATTATAATAGTTAGTTTTTCTTTCAAAAATCAAATTATGTCCACCATTAATAGAGATTTTCTTCAAGTTTTAGCAAAGGATATTTTCAATAATATCTTTCATAGTCTCTAGATAAAAGTCTTGCTTCTATAATTCAATCAGTGAGTTATGTAATAATTAGATGTAATCCATTGCAAAGTCCTTTATACACAGTAATATTTTGCAACAACATAATAGAATATCCAACCTTCAATTCTAAGCAAAATAGTAGTAATTCAAATAGACTTAAGCTATTCCTATACTTGGTCGCATAACAATTACCATTATTGGCACCATCTTCTATAATTACTATATTTGCATTGAAATAAATCTATAAAATTTTAAGAAGTCTTTCTTATGCATGTTTTTTTAGATCATCAATATCATAATTTTGAGCAAATAGAATAGACTTGTCAATAAAATATTCATATTCAAGTATCCTATCTTCATCCAATCTTAAATAGACAATTTGAATCAAATCAATTGATGTTGAACCTACTTTTATATATTCTAAAAGAATAATTGTACTTTTCAATGGATTTACAATTTTTGATCTATTTTTAATCTACAAATAAAAACCATTATTAGATATATTATACAAAAATATTATATCACTAATTTTTTTTTTAAAAATAATCTTACATAATGCATATTTTTAAGAGGTCTTTAACAAAACATTGATTCTTATCAAATATACCTTTTAAATACATATTTTTAGTCAAATTACATACTTTAATGTCAGATAAAATCTTTGGTCATTGCAAAGAAGCATTAATAATTTCTTTTCTTCAGCCTTTAATAACAACATGAAGAATTTGTCAAAAATCTCCACTATAGACTATAATAATTTTTTCAAATAACTCATTGGTGTAATTTATATCTTAGAGAGTTCTATTGACTACCTTAGGTCAATGGCAATGTTGTATTGGTATCTCATTTTAAATAATAAGAATAGTATTTTTTTACCACATTTGCATATAATATATTCTTTGCAAAACAAATCTTCATCAAAATTGAGCAAAATTTTAAATATGAAGTAAATAATCTATCTATGACTTAAAAAATTTGCTATAATCTCGAAAGAAGCAATAGACAAAATAATTTTTTTATTACTTTGAAACTTCTTTGTTGTTATACTATACATAAATATTTTCTTATTTTTTTTGGTTTTTTCCAAATAATACAACTTTTTAAGATTATCATCTACTTAAGTAGGTATATCCAAATATATGGTGAATTTTTTATCATTCAACTTTGACATATATTCTTCTACTATTGGTTTTAGTTTTTCACAATTTCATACCATATGCTCAATAAATATTTAATTTGTAGCATTTTCATTCCAATATCTTTTAAACAATGGCATCAATAGAAAATTTGATAATATTTTGCTTGATTCTTGAAGAATTTTATCAAGATAAACTAGTCTATAATCGATTTTTTTTTTACTTTTTAATTTCATAATTTTAAATCAATCTATAATCTACATCATCACAAAAAAAATCTTTAAACTTATCTTCTAGATGTATAAGTAAACATTGAAGAAGAATAATAATAAATAATATTCTTAAATACTTCTTTATTTCTATTATGGAGGATTTTTCTAAGCATTAATTCTATTTTTTGTCATCCTCTAATAATCCCATTTTTAAACATGCATTTTTAAAATTTGGTTACAACATTTTATTTATCATATAAAAATCTTCAAATAAACATGATATATGTACCATCGTTAGAAGGAGCCAAAAATAGAATCTTTCTTCTATAATAGGATTAGAAAAATATAACCTTCTAATTGTAAAACCACATTATTTTACTATTTTTTTTTGAGGTCTTGTTTTACACAAAATGTTGAAAAAACTCTTGATACATGCATTGCTGAGTAATCTCTATAGATTTACATATTTCAAAAAATACCATCTAAGTTATTTTTGCACCTTTCTACAAGGTAAGACTTTTATTCCATCATCATTTGGATTAAAAATTACTTAATACTTTCTAACAAGATGCAATGCCAATTGAATCATCTTTGGAACTATCTCATGTATTTTCATTCTAAAAAAATGCCATGCTATCTTAAAAGCTCTAATATACTATGCATCAATATATTTCTTGATTTCATCTTCTTTATTTTAAATTTGTATTGTTATACAATTATGCCGTTTATACATATACTTATGAATATATTTTAGAGCATGAATTAAAGCATAAATCTCAATGTTGATATGGTAGTTATATTTTTTGCTATGAATAAGATTGTATGGAATAATATCTTCATTATTTACAACATGATTACCAATATTAAAAGTACTTCCATCATTTTTTCTATAATATTAGAAATAACTATCACTATCTATTAATGTTATTTCTTGATATTCTTTTAGATATTCTTTTTGACATATTCTGTCCTTCATATATAGAGCTTGTATATTTTGAGGTCTTCATGGACTATGAATCATGTATGTGCCAATTGTCTCAAATAATAATAGATATTTTGTTTTTAATAAAAAAAATCTATACAAACAATCCAATCAATATTTGTTAAAACTTTTACTTTGTTGTTTTATTTTTTATTTTTTAAAAAAATACAGAAAACCTTCTTTGTAAAATTCAATAGTGTGCATTCTTCTAAGTACATATCCTAAAATGTGATGTACATAAACATCTTCAATTCATGCTCAATGCTTGAGTTCATATATTATTGCTACCAAATCAACATAATTCTTGGACCTATATCCTAGAAGGAGTATACTTGAGATCTTTAGCCACTAAAAATTTGCAATTATTATACCAAATATATCTAGATGTTGAAAGTATTGAGTAATGGCTATAGAATCTTAAAAAAATTTAAATATTTTTTTTTTTCTTCTACTATAAGACAATAAAATAATTATTCTCTATTTTAGAGTTTGCATGTTAAAATCTTGGTTTTAAATATCTTCAAAAATATTTGCATGTCCTTGATATACATTTTCACATAAATTATCTTAATTCATATTAAAGTATCTCAACCAATTCTACTTAATTTTTATCCAAGCATCCATAATAAATTCTTTTAGTAACTTTCTACCTTGTAAGATAGTCAAGTACTCATTACATTGTAAAAATAATTGATATGAATAAAATTCTATTTGAATAATATGTACAATCTACATATTTTCATCCCATCTTCATTGGCATTTATGTCTCTATGTTTCATTTGATCATGCCATTTAATTTCTTTTCATAGGGAAAATAAATAAATGAATAAATAAATAATGGAGTGGCAAGTATACACAATGTCTTTCATGAATTCAATGAAATGTACTTCTTTTTTATCATAAAATTATATCTTTTATTCTTTCTATCTTTATTCTATTATTGGGCATAAGAATTGCAACTTCATTAGAATTTGAAAGATTATAATGTCTTTAGTTGACATCTTTAATAAAATAAAGATATAAGTATATGTGATTTTTATTCTTTCATATTTTTCTTACTTTGAACAATATTTTGTAAACTTATCAATTAAGTAAAAAAAATAAATTTTTTGTAATAGAAAGAATTTGATTCAAAAAATATTGGGCTTGTAACTGCTACTAATTGCTCAAACAAGTTGCAAGTTTATAAAATAAAAATCTTACTTATAGCTAGTCCTTATAAAGACATTTTTATCAAATATACAAGTCTAGAATGTACAAGAATTTCAAAGATGTGACTAAATATCCTAAAACTTTTTCTATTCCTATAGAAATTCCTTTTAAATATGTATTATTCTATAACTTCCAATCTATCCATCTAATTAGACTCACACTATTTTATATGTTACCTTATATCTTTAATTACCTCTAGAAATCAATTCAACTATAAATCTATTATAGATCTTTGGATATCACTTAATTTCTATTAAGTACTAAATATGTCAATTTTTAGGAATCTATGCATTAAATCCATCATATTTCAAAAATCCAATATTCAAATATCATAATTTTTTAATGTAAATTTTTAAAAAATAATCATCTATACTTATAGAAATTTTGAATCAAAAATTCATCCAAAAGCTCAATATATGATCCAAATCAAAATCTCTATGAAAAGAACTTACAAACTCCAATTTTGAAGTATAGACTTCAAAAATTCTTCTTTTTTGTTTCAAATTTTAATTTATCAATTCCTTTACATAAAATATAGCTCTTTAAGTCAATTCTCTAATAATAATTTTTAATTACTAAATTTCTTTTTATAGCTCTCTATATACTTAAAAGTATAATAATAGATACCAAATTTATATCCTAACTTCAAATAATCATATTTCATCCATTCAAAATCTAAATTATATATTTATTTTAATCCAAATATCTAACTTAAAATATAAGATTTTTGAATCCAAATTTTAAACTTCAAATAGATTGTCTTGCCTTGAATGGGTCCTTCCAAAATAGTTCCAAACTCTAGTCCTATTCTAGACAACATTTCAAAATCCATTAGACATGACTTTCAACCAATGAAAATAAAGTCCTCTATCATTTACCTTATGTATCTACATGGAATGGCTTACTAATCAAAATATTATACTTTTGATACCAAAGCCCCTATAAATTCCTTACTAATAAATCCTACAAATTCTATCTTTAATTACAAAATATATATTATAAACTTAAATAAATTTGATAAGTATTTAATTTATTTTTTATTTTTTATTTTAATCTAAAATTTTATAATATTTTATATTATTTTTATATATTATACTACTTTTTAATAAAACAACGTGATATTCTTTCTAACATTCTTCAAACTCTTATATTATTTAAATTGACAAATTTTATATACATGCCATCATATTAAGGACATGAACTGAAAGATGATGCATAAATCAATGAAATCTGTATCAAAGAAAGAATAAAAAAATAGAAATAAGGAAGTACGTATATTAAAAAGAAACTGAAATGGCTTATTGCTAAAAGACAAAAAAACTTGAAATTCTTGAAACTAGACTAGAAGCAAAAAAAGAATTGATAAGAGAGAAGAAGGCTTCACTCTTGTCTCTATAAATACTATCTAACTAGGGGCTATGTGGTGATGTTCTATACGACCTCTAATATGTGTTGACTTTGTAGGACACATGCCTTGACTTACAAGGTAAGTTTTTCTATATATATATATATATATATATATATATATATACCACATAGTTAACTTGTTCTTCAAGCTACTAATATGTATGGCATATAGTTAACTTGTTGATCAAGTTTTTAACCTAAAAGTCAATAATGGATACCTATAAAGTCAAAGCAGTATCTATGAAGCTTCTAAATAGCTTATTTAGAAGATATTATAGAATTAACTTATTTTTATTTACTTCTATCTACTTATACCTATTTATACAAGTAATTATTGGCTTACTTGTGTATATCCATGGCATGATCTTCTCTTCTAGAAACAAGTTCCATGAGGAGGGATCATCATATGTTGAGAAAATTATGATGCGACGAATGGTATTTGCCACATACTCAAATCTTTGTTCTCTTTGAAGATGGTTGATAGGGCCTCTCAACCATTGATAGTATTCTATACTAGGATGAAAAGACCATCCTATTATTTGATTGTTGTTGACGCCTTCATAACTTCCTTCAAATAAAATATTTGAAATATTATCGAAAATTGTTCCTACCTCTAATAAAATTACCAAACATTAGAAGTCTCTTTTAAAGTCGTGTTATCAAATGCGTTGTATTTCGCCATCTATTTGAAGAAAAATATGTCATTCTTGAGGATCTTCATCTTGATTGCATCATCTAGAAGGTTGTGACAATCGCAATGTCTCCTACAATAAGTCAAGAAATAAAGGCTCTTCAATTGAATCCGCTGGTTCTTGGTTCTCCATCTCCTCAATGTCACAACTATAAAGAAGCTACAAATAAAGATTGAAAGTAGAATGTTATCTTGCCTAGATCTTGTGTCTTTTATAGAAAAGGTTTTCATCTTAATTTTGATGGATGTTGTCGATGAAAAGCCTCCACCACCTTTGTTGCATGTGCAAGATTCTTTACTAGCTTCCATGTGCATTTACTAATATCATATTCGTACTAATGGAAAAGATATTCTAATTTATTTCAGCTTTGCCTTGAAACTAGGACTTCTCGTACTTCAAACTCTTTATTATTGTCCACTTTTGTAGGAGGAGGTGGAATTTGTCTTCTTCTTAGAATGTCCACTATCGTGTATGGTTCAAGAGGAGATACATGGAATATTAAATAGATTTTTATTGATCTAATAGGTATAAATAATATGCAATTGGATTGATTTGTACAGAAATAGAAAATGGTTTAAGACCACAATAGTCCAACTTGTCATAAGGACGAGTGGTCTTCATATTGTGACAAAGTAACCATACCTTGTCACCCATATAGAATGGTGCTTGTTCCTTTTGATAGACATCCGCATTGATCTTTTATTGTTCTTGAGCTTCTTTTAATTGCACCTTCATTGTAGCATGTAACTTTGACAAATGATTTGCCAAATCTTTTGCTGCAGGATTATCAGCTTTTGAAAAGTCAAAAGTATCAAGTCATGGATGATAACCATAATTGGCAAAGAAAGATATTTTTTTTGTAGAAAAATATATCATATTATTATAAGCAAACTTTGTCAATAGCAAAAGAATTGTCCAATCATCTTATTGGTAGTTGATAGAATATCTCAAATACTACTCCAAAACTTAATTAATATGCTTTGTTTGTCCATTAATTTGAGGATGGAATGCCAAAGATAGTTTTATATCCACTTTTAGAATCTTAAAAAGAATCTGCTAAAATCTTGATACAAATTGAGTTCTCCTATCTAATATAATATCCTTGGATAATTGTCACAGACACAGAAATAGAGACTTAAGATCTTACAAGAAGTTCAAGAAGAACTGGTAAGAACTAGATTAATCAGATGAATACAAGAACAACACCAGAGAGGTGAGCTAGAGCTCCAAGAGATGTGTTGTTGAGACTGAAGAACTCTTCAACCTCAATTCCAATATATACTTCTATTTAGGAAGCTTCCCAAGCAACTTCTACCAATTAGGAAGCTTCTAGAAGGTTCCAGAGACTTGCTTCCAGAAGGTTCTAGAAACTTATCTCTAGAAGGTTCTAAGGACTATGTCCCTAACATCACCCCTTTCTTTAGCTTCGAGGTCTCTAAGAAGCAATGTTGTTGTCAATCAGTACCAATGCAAGAAAATGAAGATCTATCGTATAACATTTACTATGAATTCCAACTGTTGTTCACGAGGTAAGTGGTTCATCGGCCCTTGAAGCCAACGGTAGTGGCCCACTCCTTCAACTTCTAACCAAGCATGAACTTTCGTGTCTTCATTGTAAAATTGTCTTGTAAATATGCCTTCCTTGGACGATCTTATAAACGCTCTCCCTCCAATAAATAAGGATTTTTCTATTTGGGATTTTCTACTAGGCTTGCTCTTGGGTGGTTTTGTGGAAAAGGTTATCTTCCGTAACTTCCAATCTATGGATGGGTTATGCTTTTCCAACCATGAAAGACCAAGAATAACAAGATTTGATGGGGTTCTAATAATATTGAAAATAATATGACTACTATGGCCCTTAAACGTCACTTCTATAGGTTCTGATTCATGGGTGACACTACCAGAAAATAAAGGTCGTCCATCTATGACCTCAACGTGAATAGGTTTGGATTTTTATACTAAAGGGATCTTATGACGCTTCGCAACTTCTTCGTCTAAGAAACAAGCAGATGCTCCTGAATCTAATAATGCTAAGGTTCTCAATTTTTGAGGGCCAATAAGCAAAGGGATTATAAAACAAAGGGCAGGTTGAGCAGAAAGAAAGGAACCTGGTTGTTGTTGCGATATTTCACTATGCAGCCGCACGGTTCCTATTGTGGCTAGGCATCCTTGTTTTCCTGAATAAATGCGCCCTTAGTCTTGATAATACGTCGATTTTACTTCTTGGGGCAGTTTCCAACTTTGTGGCCTTTTTCACCGCAATACAAGCATAGACCTTCTTCCATACGCCGCTTTTTTTCTTCTAGAGTAAGAGATTTGACACGTACCGGATCAATTTGCATATCTTTTACCTCTGAATGTGAATTCACGCTGCTTGTCGACATAGTTGGGATGTGGCGAACCGTATGTTGTCTTGAACGTTGGTCTTGGCGACGTTGGAATAGGCGGTTATTGCACTTCACAGCTTGGCTAATAGCTTCGTTGAGCGTTTGCTGATCACGAAGAATTAACAGCAAATCCTTCACATCGTCTCTTAAATCCCAATAGAATTGACTCATCAATGCTTCTTCATCCCAATTGATGTCGCATGCTAATTGCCTGAAGTCCGATGCATAGATTGATATAGAACGCATCCCTTGTCGTAGTGATCGGATCTTTGTTGTAGCCCATCGAACCTAATCGTATTCACCAAATGCTTCCGCAAACGCCTCCAAAAAGGTCTCAAAGTTGTTTAGTATGGACGATCGTTTCTCAAACAAAGGAGCAAACTATGATAGAGCTTGTCTTGTAAGTAAGGTTCCAACAAGCCCAACACGTGATTCCTCCGTTGGATAGCGTTCGGGCTGTAAAACTTTTATCAACCTGATTTGGTTGACGAATCCTCAAAACTTGGTACGCGTACCATCGAACTTGTCTGGAAGGCTAACTCGGGGCTCCTTATGTTGTAGAACCAGTGGTGCTTGTCAAACCTGAGGCAAAGTTGCTTCTCCAAGTGCAGAAATTTGAGGCTGGTGCAACCTAGATTGTGCCATCCCAGATGCTCCATCATTATGAAGCCTTGCCACGACTCCTTCAATCTCTGCAGTTCTTTGCGATAACGTAGCGAGGGCATTCATGATAGCATCTAACTTGGACTCTGAACTTTCTTTCATACTAATGTCTTGGCCCTCGGCCATTCTAAGAGAAGGACAAAAATGACTCTACAAGAAGACAATATTGATTTAGAGGAGGGTACTCCGCAACCTCTAAAATGCCTTAAGAGCTTCAAGAAAAGGAGTAATCCACTCTCTCCAAGAAGAATAAGACTCCAATATTGTAACAAAAAAAGTATCAGTTTAGAGGAGGGTAATCCACAACCTCTAAAATGCTAGTACACTTCCAAGTAGAGGGATAATCCACACTCTAACAAAGAAGAAATTAGCTCTGATATCTGAGGTGAGTGAAGTCTTGACAAACTGTCACGGACACAGAAATACAGACTTGAGATCTAACAAGAAGTTCAAGAAGAACTGGTAAGAACTAGATTAATCAGATGAATACAAGAACAAAACCAGAGAGGTGAGCTAAAGCTCCAAGAGATGTGTTGTCAAGACTGAAGAACTCTTCAGCCTCGATTCCAATATATACTCCTATTTAGGAAGCTTCTCAAGTAACTTCTACCAATTAGGAAGCTTCTAGAAGGTTCCAGAGACTTGTTTCTAGAAGGTTCTAGAAGCTTATCTCTAGAAGGTTCTAGAAACTTATTTCTTGAAGGTTCTAAAGATTATGTCCCTAACAATAATCCATGATAGCAATAGATGTTATTAAGAAAGAGTTTAGTTGTTTTTTCACTTGTGATAAATTTTGTACATAGTAAAAAATGTGCTATCTTGGTAAAACAATCTACTATTACAAATATAGACTCATAAGAACCTGAGATTGAAAGATCCATGATAAAATTCATAGAAACAGAAGACCATGGTTGTTCTGGAATAGATAATGATTGAAGAAGTCTGTAAGGTCGATGACAAGGAGTTTTTGATCTTCAACAAATGTCTCATGACTGAACAAAGTCTTTCACACCCTTCCACATTTGTAGCCACCAAAAATCTCTAGATATAAGCTCCAAAGTCTTATTGTATCCAAAATGTCGTGCTGCTAGAAAGTCGTGATGTGCTTGAAGAATACATAATCATATTTATCTTTTTGGAACATATAATCGACCTTCAGAATAGAATAGGTTGTTTTTGAACTCAAACTTAGAAGTATCTTGGGACTTAAAAGAATGATTCTTGACATTGTGAACAAGAGAATCATAAGACTTACTTGATTGGATTTGTTTTATAAGGATCAAATCAACAATCAATGTTGATTTCATTACTCAAAGATGAAATTATTCTAACTTCAAGAGAATTGTTCTTTAGTAATCAAAAGGTGCATCTCTTTCTTTTGGTGCAAGATAAAAATGTTTAAAAAGGGTGTCTAATAAATCTTGTTATTTTTTGGATTGATATGTGATCTTCAAATCAAATCTTCATAAACACATACTTTAATGGGCTTGGCGATGTTTTAAAAAATGTGTTGATATGAAATACTCAAGATTCTTATGATCCGTATATATAGTGATTGAATTAGAAGTGCCTTCTAGATGATGATGCCATTCTTAAAATGAATCCATGATTGTAAGAAGTTCTTTGGCATGGATTTCATAGATAATCTCGACTGCTAAAAATTTTTTGGAATGAAAAGCTATTGGATAAAATTTATTATCTATTTCTATTTATGTTAATATGATATCCAAAACAAAGTTTGATGTGTCTGTTTCTATAAAAAATGCCTCAGAAAAGTTGATGTAATATAAGATTAGTATAAAAATAAAGGTTGACTTCAAAGTTTCAAAAGATGCTTCAACTTCTTTGCTCTACTTAAATTTGTCTTTGCAAGTCAAATGTATAAGTAGAGTTGTAACTCAAAAAAAGTCTTTGATGAAGATCCGATAATAGTTGCCAAAGCCTAAAAAGCATTGAACATCTCTTATCGTTTCTGAAATCTTTCAATCCATAATCGTTTGAACTTTCTTAAGATCTATCACAGTCCATCATTTGAAATAATTTATCTTAAAAAATCAACTTAAATAGTATAGAATACATACTTTTTTATCTTGGCAAAGAGTTTTTCATCTCTTAATTTTTGTAACACATGAAAAATATGAAGTTCATATTCATTTGGGTTCTTAGAATAGATCAAGATGTCTAAAAATTCTTGAAAAATATCATTCATTAGATGTTGAAAAGCTACCTGTGCATTTGTAAGTCTAGAAGGCATGACATTGTATTTGAAATGTTCATATCTATTTTAAAATTTATTATCTATTCATCTTTTTTTTAATGTGTATTAGATTGTATGCTCCCCATAGATCTATTTTTGTTTAGATCTTAGCTTGATTTAGTTGATCGAGAAGTCCGGTTATTAAAGGTAGAGGGTACCTATTCTTGATAGTGATCTTGTTGAATCCTTAATAATCAACACACATCTGCAATCATCTATCTTTCTTCTTCACAAATAAGATTAGAACGTCTGCTGGTGATTTGGAATGGCATATTAAATTCTTGGCTAGATTTTCTTTAATATATTCCTTTAGTTTAGCCAATTCATTTTGTGATAAACTATAGATTGGTCCAAATGGCGGTTGTGCTCTTTCTTGATGGTCAATTGAATAGTCATACGAGTGATATTCTAGAAGAGTATTCACATTCTTCTTTTCAAATACATCTTGAAATTTTTGATATTGGCTGTGAATGCTACTTGAAGTGTTTGCACCATTAGAAACAAGTGTGGCATAAATGATACAAGGTGACCGTTCTTTTGCATCATGCAAGAAAGCTCTTGTACCTAAAAATAAAGGTTTAATTATATTAGACTTGTGACTTTCTACTGCATTAATTTCACTCTCAATTATGCTTTTAGAAAATTCAAGGATACAAAAATCCAATCTTTATAAAGATTATAGTTTTTTAACCATGATAAATCTAAAATAATTAGATTAGAGGGAGATCTAATTATATTAAAGATTACTCAACTACTATGACCATTTATTGCTACATCTATAATAAGTGTTTCATGAGTAACATCTCTAAAAGACAACTGACAATCATCTATGACTTCTACATGAATAAGTTTGATTTTTTGTACTAACGGTATTTTATGATTTTTAAAAAATTCTACATCTAAGAAACAAGTTGAGGCTCTTGAATCTATAAAAGTAGATGCTTTATAATTATTAGGTCCTAAATATACATCTGTTATAAAACAAAGAGAGGGTTCTGAAGAGAAGATAGGATCTTTATTAGAAATTGTACAAGATTTCAACCACATGGTCTCTAGTGTAGTTGGACAAATTTTTTTTTCAACACATTGTCTTCTTTGACACATATGCTCCTCATTTTGTGATTTTGTCGCTTATTTAGATAATGTTGAGCAATATTTTTAGATTCTCCATAATATAAGCATAATCCTTCTTAATAGCGATAAGTCTTTTTTTGCTTGATAAGAGGTTTAAAACGTATCGCATTAATTTGTATATCCTCAAATTTTGAATGTATGTATTGAAGAGATGTTGGTATTGCCATCAAATTGTAATAATGTTGACGTCCCATTTATGTGACTCTAAGATCGAAATTTAAAAAATCAATGGCGCATTTCATAGCAAAGTCAATTGCTTGACTCAATGTTTGAGGATCATGTAAGTTGAACATCGAATTCTTTACTTCATATTGTAATCCATAGAAAAATTGGCTAATAAGTGCAGTATCATCTCACTTAATATCAATTACAAGTTGTCAAAATTGTGAAGCATATAACATTACAGATTGATTGCCTTGTCATAAAATATGAATCTTATTGATTGTAACACAAGTTGCATCAAGTTTTTCATATATGGATAAGAATTCTACCAAAAATATCTCCTGATTATCTAATATTGGATCTCATCATTTAAGAAAAGATAAAAACTATGATTGTGTTGAACCTAAAAAAAGTGTACCAATAAATCTAATTTGTGATCTTGGAGTTTGATAGCTTTGAGGTTGAAGTTGAATCACAAGTTGTACTTGATTGATAAATCCTCAAAATTTGGATATTGTACCAGCAAACTTCTCGAGCTAAGCAACTTTTGGTTTTCTAACACTTAAAGGATATTTCATTGTAGGTAAAGAAATATGATTTGGTGTAGATGTTAAAGCAGCTCTAATTATCTCTATATCTTCACTTCCTACCATTCTTGTTGATTCTTGTAGTGGTAAGCTAAGTTGGTGCATGGCAAGCATCAATTTTATCAATTGCTCTTGCATTTGTGCCATTGCACTCTTCATTTCAACAACCTCTACTATAATTTTACTCAAAAAAATATCTAATACCACTCAAGATAAGTAAAAAAAAAGGACTTGAAGACAAAAAAAATACTAAGAACAATATCTGTTTAAAAGAGGATAATCTGCAACTTCTAATATGCTTATGTCTTATCATGAGAAAGAGGTAATTTCCTCTTAATCAAGACAAGATAAAACTCTGATATTATAAATATACTCTTGTCAATCTGTCAAGGACATGAACTAAAAGATGATGCATAAACCAATGAAATCCATGTCAAAGAAAGAATAACAAAATAAAAATAAGGAAGTACATATATTAAAAAGAAACTGGAATGGTTTATTATCAAAAGATAAGAAAACTTGAGACTCTTGAAACTAAACTAGAAGCAAGAAAGAAGTTGACAATAGTGAAGAGGGCTTCATTCTTGTTTCTATATATGCTATCTAAGTAAGGGCTACGTATCAATGTTCTATAGGACCTTCAATATGTGTTGACTTTATAGGATATATGCTTGGACTTATCAAGAAAAATTTTCTATGTATGAGCCACATAATTAGCTTGGTCTTTAAGCTAACAACATGTGTGGCACATGGCGAACTTGTTGACCACTTTTCTAATCCAAAAAGTTAATTATAGACCTCTTTAAAGTCAAACCACCATCTATGAAGCTTTTAAGAAGCTTCTATAGAAGATGTTATAGAATTAATTTACTTTTATATACTTTTACTTACTTCTACTTATTTATATAAGTAATTACTGGCTTACATGTATATGTCCGTGACACATCTTTGCTTTATATGTAATATTGGGATTATAAATAAAATGATACATATAACTTGTATCTATACTTTGTTTTGATAAAAGAGTATGTTTTTTTATGCCAAAGCTCTTGAAGTGTGTAAAAGTTATATAGACCATATTCCTACAAGATAATATTATTGACTTTTATGCCAAGAGATTTAAATATGTGTATAACATAATATTATTAAATAGTCTTTAAAATTCCTTGTTTTGTTTATCTTATCCATTAACTAATTTTTTAAATAATAATGGAGGATCTATAAAAAAAAGAAGTTTAACCTTTTTATAAAGATAATATATATCAAATCATGGATTTAATTATATTAATAGTATATTTTTTTCATCCATCTAATAAAATTCTTTGCAACATAGACATTGAACTTTTATATGTCTAATATTTTCATGACCTTCTAATCTTTTTTTTATTATAATATTCATAAAAAAGTTTCTCTACTTGTTCACCAATATCTTTCATTCTATGATATTTTCTTACATCTTCTTCCCATTGTATAGTTAAGATTGCTTCTTCTTGAACTCTTTATCTTTTATTGTATATTTTTTCAAAGATTCATATGTTGATGAATCTCTCTACTATTGCCATCATTTCCATTAATTATAATAGCATGTCTTTTCACTTCTTGATACAAAATATTCATCTTACTTAGATTATGTACAATTTTAGATCTTGTTTGTCCAAGTTCCTCACAATTTTTCTTTTGTTGCAGTTCCACCCTTTTGTAATTCTAATGATTAATATCATATCTTTTTCCTTTATCTCTTTTATGATCTCTTTTAAGTTCTTCACCAATTATTCTTCAATCAAGTCTAATATTTTCATCGAAAATAACTACACCTTCTTTCTAAGCTCTTTCTTGATTTCTTCAATGCTATTAGGCAAGTATTGTATAATAAATTATTTCAACTTCTCTTTGTAATCTTTCATATTTTTTGCATTATTATTGATCAATTTTTCTCTTATCAATTCCAATCATTGTCAAAGCTTAATTGCTAACTATAATATAATATCAACCAAATAAATAGAATGAGTTTGTTATAAAAAGTAAAAAAATAAACTTACAAGCATCAAAACTATATTACAATAAAATTTCAATAAAACAAAGTTCCTTAAGTATTTGAGTAAGATTACATAGTACATATAAAATAAAAAGGAATGCATAAAATTTAATTAATAAAATAATAATACGACAATATTTTGATAATTTATTATAACAATACAAAAATAAAGATCCTACATCTATGTATTTCTACTAATCATAAAATATCCACAAAATATCCACCTAAAAAACATGAGAAAAGAAATATGTAGCCTTATGGATGTATTTATGTCTTTTGGATGAAATTAGTTGAATGCACTTTCTACCTTTAGATGAAAACAAAGTGATGAATAAAAATAAAAATTCAAATGTCCAATTTTTGACCTACATAGACTTTAAGTTTTATAATAATTTTCAAATATAAATAGAAAAATTCAGAAAAACATAAATTTCATTGAATTAAGATGAAATAATCATAAATATCATAATAAAATTTAAACAATAATATTTTTATTATTCATTTTATATTAATGTAATATAATATTAAAAGTGATATGAAATGTGATATAAAATGTAATATAAAATTAAATATTTAATTAAAAAATAAATTTGATTAATATAATATGAAATTAAATTTGAAATTCATATCTGATAAATATAACATGTAATCCACTCTAAGATCCAAATCTAAAATTAAATCTAATAAAGCAATCATATAAAAAAGATTTTTTTGAAAAAAAGCATAAATATAAGCAATATAATATGAAATGTAATATGATAAATGTAATATGTAATTAACTTTAAAATTAAAATTTGAAATTCGAATTTGATAAAAATATCATATAAAAAATATACTTTCTTGAAAAAGCATAAACATAAGCAATGTAATATAATATGTAATATAGTATGAAATATAATATGAAATGTAATATGTAATCAAATCAAATATGGTTTCAACTTGCAACATTAGCTAAGTCTTGCTCTAGATAAAAACTAACCTTTATATCAACAAAGCCTAGGTAAATACAATTCAATGTCAAATTTTAAATATTAAATTTATCTTATTTAAAATTTATTTCATGTCAATTATATACAATTATTTTTTTTTTGTGACTGAAAATGTTTCAATAGCCCAATCATAGTTGCACTAATATAAAGTATATAAAATATTTGTATTTAATATTTTCTTCCTAGCTATTTTTGAAGATGATCATAACTTCTAAAACCAGTGCTTTATCCATAATGGTATAAGAGTTGTGCATTGTGATCCATGCATACTTGTTGAAAGGCTAGAAGAAATTCTAAAAAACTATACCAATCCAAGGTATAATAATCAATCACAATATTTTACAAGCAAGTAATTTGAGTTGAACTTTAATAAAATATATTAAAAATTATTAAATCTATTAAAAAAATACTTATAGAATCCATCACATAGAACATAATTAAAAAAATACACACATAATATTTTGTACACACAATGTCTTGCAACAATATATAATGGTTAGTAAGTGAGTATATATTATTAACTTAACTGCCATCTTTGTTTAAAAATGTATTTTCTTTTAAGATACAACTTATTGTCATCAAACATGGCCTTTGGATTACTAATTGATTGGACAATGGTGCTCAATTATGAATTTTTCATGCACAACTATATAAGTCTATTAAGCATGACAATACTCCCAACTTCTTATCATGTAAGATACATTACATTGACTATTATGCTATAACAGTCTCCAACAAAAATTAAGTCAATTGTCTCATTAGCAACATTAATCATTGAAAACATGCAATACAACAATCTAAAATAATTATATATTGATAAAATTTAAAGAATATAACAAAATAAGAGACTACAAAAGTTTCTTAAGTATAAGTCACAAATGCACATCATTCAGCAATTACATGCCTCAAAGTCAAGCTTACAAATATCATATATTCAAAAATTAAACACCAAATCAAAATAAACTTAATAGATAATAGTTATAGGGTAGACACTACAATTTGCAGTCCAAATTACAATTGCATGCCATTGTGACGAATTCAAAATATCTTTTGTGACAATTGTTATGATCCATGCATATCTAAAGAAGTCTTGAAAAAACCATATTAATTTAAGATATAATAATCAATTATAATATTGCATGATGTTATATAGCAATATGGCCATCAAGTGAAAGAGAAAAAAAAAGATTTTATTATAGAAGAATTGAAATAAAAATATTTTGGAAAATTATCTTAGAAATATAGATAATAGATAAAAATGTAGTATAAATTAAAAAGTGATAATATTTCCTTCTTTTAGAAGATACTTCTACTTACTTTGTAGGGACATAAATGAACCAAATCAAAGTAAATGAGATAAATAATTAATATATGAATCTTAAGGAAGAAGTTGAAAATAGGTTTTAATAAAAAAAAAAATACCTCAAAATATCAAGAATTGGTATCCAATAAGGACTTATTGTAAAGCAAGGTTGAAATCAGATCCCAAAACACAAAACTACTCATTTAAGGTGACTCTAGGATTTTTAGAATTCTACATACCAGCAAATTTTTAAAGAAATTGAATAACTCAGCAAAGAAAAATTTCTATTGGAACATCAATATCCATGTTGGAAAAAGATGGCAGGTGGCATTTGAGCTATCTAAGAGTTTTTTTTTTTTTTTTTTTTCTTTTTAAATTCATAAGTCAATTTTCTTCAAAATTTGTGTGCTTGTTTATTGCTTATGGATTGAAATTTGAGTAAAATTTAGTTAAGATAAATGGTTTAATAAACATTTATTGGGATTTTAAAAAAACTATATTAATTAATTAAGATTTATTTAGGATTTTTTAAAATTTGGTCAAGTTGTTTAAGATTTTATCTAAGATTTAATTATGATTTAATTAGAATTTGATCTAGGATTTAAGATTTTGTTAGAATTTGGCTAGGATTTCATTAGGATTTAGGACCACATCAAGATTTGGTTAGGATTTATATAAGATTTACTCAGAATTTATTTAAGATATATTTTTATTATTTTTTTATTTTTTTATTTCTTAAAAGATTTATAATTTTAATATTTTTTAATTTATTATTATTTATTTAAGATTTTTATTTTATATATTTTTAGAATATCTTTATTATTTTTCTTTGAGATTAATTTATCACTTCTTTATACTTTTTTTGTGTTTTTTTTAAAAATTTCTTTTAAATTGGTTAAAGTTTGATTATGATTATTAAGGATTACTTAGAATTTATTTAAGATTCTATTATACTTAATAGAATCTTATTATTATATTTTTTATTTATCTTCTACAACTAGATGCTTGATGTATTCTTGAGCAAGAATTCATGTTAATTGATATTAGGCAAGTATTTTGAACTAAACATTAATAAAATATATTAATTATTATTATATCTATTTTAAAAAAATCATAGAATATATTAAATAATCAATGATATAATCAATCAAATTAATTAAAGACTTTATAAGGAACATATAATATTACTAAAAATAAAAATTTTAAACTCCTTGCCAAATAGGATGAACATAGTTTTAAATAAGAGCGATAAGTGATAGTTGAATCAACCTTGAGTAGCTATGAAAGTTTTTGATGAGAAGATCTTAATACTACAATAGTCTAAAGTTTTGGTTGGTACTCAATTTTTATTAGAAACAATGAATTTTCTCATTCTCAAGCCATAGGTTGTATGAATCAAGCAAGCAATTTGATAATTTGATTAAAAATAAAAACTATAAAGCTTTTAGACTTTAATTCTCTTCACATTACTTTCCACAACTATATTAAAGTCTTCGCAATCATCCAACTGCAAAGATATAGGATGCAAAGGCAGAATTAAAATAAATATGTGTCCTATTTGCCACACCATCAACTTGTGTACCAGGCCATGGCTCATTGCCATTTGTGTTTTCATTTGCTTAATCAAAGATTGGGATCAGACATGCCCTTGTAAAATTCAATGTCCATTTTCCCTTATAGCTTGTATCTTATAAAGAGGTAGTTGTAATCAAATTTATTAGGCTTTTTTTACAATTATTTAAGCATGATTTTTCTTTGAGTAGACCTCTTGCATGCTTTCTTTCTTAGAAACATTCCAAAACAACATGTTAATCTTAATTAATGTTGTAATTAATTTCTTTAATTAATCTAAATTTTGATTCATATTTGATAAAAACTTATGATGAAAACCATGAAGCATATATCAAATCAAAGAGGGATTTTTTTCTCCTCTTGTTTATCTCCTATATTTGTCTCTTATAAATTTTTTTATATAAGAGATATTTTTTATAAAATATTATAATTATTAATTATTAAATTTCTAATTAAAATTTAAATAATTAAATATATATTTATAATATATTATAAATTTTAATTTAAGATCTAAATTTAGTGATTTTATTTTTTAATTTTTTAATAAAAAATATTTATTTTATTTTAATTATTTTAAATTAAATATACCAAAATATTTATGTTGTACTTGAAAGATTGTTCAAAAATATAATCTAATCCTTATAAATAATTGGAATCTCAAATTAAATATTTTATAATTTTAATTCATTTTTGTTTAAGCTTTTGTTATAAATTCTTAGTACATCCAATTTAATTTTATAGCTATTGCTTACATAAGCTAATTGACTAATTTTAGAAGTGCAGACATCATGTTGCACATATTATGGACTTGATGCATTAAAAAATAAGTAGATTTAATAGGATCAAAAAGTGTGATGGCTTAATTAAAGTCAATAACTTTTTTTTTGATTAATAAATTCAAATTTTAAGTCTTCTTTGTCATTTCCATTTGCCTCATCTTGTACTTCAAATTTAAATATAATTAGTGCTAATAATTACGTCTTTAACAATTCTATGTGTATTAGATTAGTTTCTTTGATAAGATTAAAGATGATATTAATTTTTGTATAATTAATATGTTAATTGGTGCCAAAATCTCTTCTTAGCTAGTTTGTTCATTTGTAGTATTGGTTGGCCTTAGCAAAGCAACTTTTATCTTGTCACTCATACCTTGTATCTTGCCAAATAGCTCAATGTGCCAAAAGTAGTCAACAATAGTAATTGTTAAGATTTTTACTCTCATACATGTTATAAATTTAAGTTTATAAATTTATACATGTAAGTTTTTGAAATGGCCAATGATAAAAAAACTTGAATTTGTCAAAACCATCTATATTGATTATAGTGCCATAGTAAAACACAACTTATCTTTTTTAAGTCTTTTAATATGATACTATAAGTTAGTATAATTAACATCATTTAATTGAAGAACTTATTCTCATTTATGTTATAAATGTTTTCGATGATATTTATTAATATCTTTACTTGAAAGCTTGAAAGATGATTAACAATAGTATTATTATTAGCATAGTCACTTTAGCCACATGACTTTAATTTCTTTAATCCATGATAGAGCTAAAACTTCTACAACTAATTGTTAGAGAAGATTGGCACATTGTTGTCTACTCTTAAAAAAGAATCAAGAAATTTCGTGTATTTTTTAATTGAATTGGTTGAAATCTTAACTCAACAAGCTTTATATTAGAGAATTTAAAGTGATAGTGCTCTATTAAGTTGATAATTGGTAATAATATGTTGTCTTTTAGAACTAGACTTAGTAAAATTAGAATTTTCAAATGAATCTTTTTTGGTTAGAATATTGCTATTTTTTCTAAGAGAGTATTTAAAAAGATTAAATGTATTCTTGGTCCAAGCACAAAATGACTTCTAGTTTATTAATGACTTATCTTAATTGTACTAATAGAGTACTTATTTTTGTTTATTTATTAATATTATAATTATTCAAATAGCTTCTATTATTTAGAGATGAAGTTATACCAAATAAATAAAAGTAAATAAGGATTTAAGTAAGAAAAAAACTTATAATTCTATAAACACAACTAATTCTATTAGCATTATAAAGACACAAGTCATGAGCACAATCACATTAGTGAAGTATGATTTAGTATCAACAATAATTGCAATACCATAACAAAAGTATAATTCTGATTTAGGTACTCTACCTCCATCAAAAAATGTGATCTTCAATTCAAAAAACAAAAATACTTTTCAGAAGAATGTTTGTGAAATTAGTAAAAAAAAAAAAAAAAAGAACAAAAAACAAAAAAAACAAACAAACAAACAAACAAAAATACAAGCTAAGATTCTTTACATGATACATGTATTTATTGTTGTTATAATTCAAGAAAAAAACAATATTAACTTATCTCTTATAAAAAATTATCTAGACAACAAGTAGTCAAAGTAATAAATAATCATGATCATGATTATTTAACATGATTATCATGATTATCAACAAATAATCATGATTAGCACAAAGTGTTTTAAATTTTAATATACTATATAATATTTAATATCAAATTGATAAAAAAAATGGCAGAGAGTACACTGCTATATTTCCAAGTTGATACAATCTATATTTACAAATTATATTAAATAGTAGAAATTCTTTGCAATTTAATAACCTCTTCTACTAAATATAATTTTTTGTTTTTAATTATCTTAAGACGGTAAAACTATATAAATTTTTTATTTCTGCAATGAACTAGTTTTATTAAATTAAGTATGTATTTACATATAGATATAGATAGAAGTATAAAAATATAAGCTGCAAATGATTATTTGTGTATTGGATATATTATTCATTTTACTAGTTTTTTCTTACTTAAAATAATTAAAAATTAATTAACATAAATTTAAAAGATGTAAATAAGTCAACAAAAACCACAACAATGACATTCTTTAACATGAAAGTAAAAGTAAAGAATAATGAAATGTCTACAAATAACTTGGATAAGGCCTTGAATTTGAGTTTTCTTAGAATTCTAAACAGTGCAGGTAAGTACTAAAACCTCATGACAGAAGTAGATGTGCTGAAGTAGTAGGATGCATTTGCCATGGAAATGGAGGCTGGAGGGCAAACGAAGGGAATGAATGGGGGGAGGAGGAGGAGGAGATGGGAGGAGAAGGGGAACCCAAAAGAAGTGTGAGGGAGGGAGGGAGGGTCGGGGTTTGGCCCATTCAGAAGGGATGAGGGGGCTTAACCGCGATCAGGGCTGAAGCGTTGCCGAAATACGTCCAGTGCCGGGGAGAGTTAGGAGCCCGCAACAGCCCCGCCACCAAACCCAAAATACTGAGAATGCATCAGGGCACCGGATCCGATGGATCTTCCGCCCCCGCCCACCCCAACCCAACCTATTCCCTGCTGTTGCTGCATCTGCTGCTGTATCCTCCAACTTCACAGTGCTCGCGCTTCCATTTGGTGGCGGTGGGTCACAAACCTGCTTTTGCTGCCTTTCATCTGCATGCAACATCATCATCCCCTCCACCCCCCACCACGCTGCTGTGTCTGTGTCGTGTCGTGTCATGTCAAGTCTTGTCGCAGCTGCCGCAGCTCCCCTCCCTCCTTCCCCTCCCTCCCTCCCATTCCTTCTTCTGTCGCTCATCTTCCAGTCTCCCCACTCAACCTACAAAGTGCTTGCCTCCGCACGTCTGCATTGCACTCTCCCTTTGTTGTGTCCTCGCCTTGTCACCCATTCCACTCTTTCGATCAGTCCCACTTCTCAATATTCTTTTCCTGTCCCTGAGCAGTGGTGCTGTTAGGTTGGTGTTCATACGTGTGGTTACTGAGGTGTTTAGATCCACCACAGTTGCCGGCGCTGAAGCTTAGCTAATCATTCTTAATCTGTGGAGGCATGGAACTGCTGGGTCCAGTGCAACTGGTTCCGTCCTCAAGGGTCAACGTCATGTTTTTGGTGATCGTATCAGTGCTGTTATTGAGCTTGGTGCGGGACACCCGCGGATTCGACTACAGTGACGCCCTCGAAAGGTCACTTGTATTCTACGAAGGCCAACGCTCTGGAATGATTCCTCATGATCAGCGAATGTATTGGCGAGGCAATTCCGCTCTTACAGACGGCAATGTATCAAATGTCAGTTACCTTCAGCATCATTTAGTCGATGAGTTCATCCTATCTTGGCTACATAATCTAGGCAGTGTAGTTGTCACATAGTGCTTGTATCGTTCGTAAGTTACAAGCATCTGTCAAGCCAGGACTTCTAACAATTAGTGAATGCCAAAAGAGGATACTAAGCTAGTACAGGTTCGGGGAAAAGTACCGAGGATATCAGCTCGTTTTAAAAGTTCACTGTGGTCAACAGTTTACATCTTCCTGATGTCCAGCGACGTTTTGCTGAAGCGGTAAGAGGCTTCTATTTGTGATTACAGATTCCTAAACTCGAAATCCATGTTTTTGTAACAATGCATGGTACTGCGTGAAATGAGGCAGGTGAATCTGACTGGTGGCTACTACGATGCGGGAGACAATGTGAAGTATCAATTCCCCATGGCGTTTACAATCACTCTCCTCTCCTGGAGTGTGATCGAGTACAGGACTGAAATCCAGAACGCCGATCAGCTTCAATATGCGCTTCGTAATATCATGTGGGGTACCGATTATTTTCTCAAAGCGATCACTGGTCCAGACCAGATATATGTTCAGGTATTAATATTATGTCTCTGCAATCAAGTAATAAATATTATTGTCGGTTTCAAATTTACACAAAGGCCTAGGGACCCTTACTACTCTTCAATTCGCGGGATCATTAAGCACCCAACATTATTCCTCGTAGAATTATGATTCTGAGAGATGGTCTTGCTCAAGTTTGCGCGAAAAGGGCATGTAGTACGTCAATGCAAATAACTGATCATTCTCGTACCCCAATTCAGTATTCGCTCCTGGAGAGGCACTGCCACTCGAGCGCTACTTCGAAGGAAGTGCCGAGTCTCTGAGACTGCTGCCCTGAGCTAATGCCTTGCAAACAAAAATTGAAATATTCCTTTCAGTAGGTCTCTGTGTCATTCATCTCTCGACGGTACGAAACGCCAACTTGCTGAAAACGTTCTAACTTGTAAAGAGATGGAATGATGAACTATTTCTATCCACGGGAGGATAAAGATATTTCTAGTTGCACCTAAAACAAACAAACATGCCTGGTGACACGCCGAACAAGTCTTACTTTTCAGGAAATGGTACGAAACAAAGAGCGTTGCGGATACTATCGGAGTATCAAAACTAAAATGTATTATGAATTGGAAAGGTAGGGGACCCCCAAAGTGACCACCAGTGTTGGGAGCGCCCAGAGGATATGGACACCCAGCGTGTGACGTTGCAAATCAACTCCTCATCGCCGGGAACTGAAGTGGCGGCAGAGACAGCTGCAGCGCTTGCAGCAGCCTCCATTGCGATCCGAGATTCTAACTTGCGTTATTCTGAGAGCCTCTTGGAGACAGCCTTCAGTGTGAGTGAAATACATCACTGCTTACTTCGCATTTGTATCAAGGCACTCCCTTATGTGTGATCGCTACACAGGAACCCTGAGTTGAATCTGGAAACCAGAGAAAAGTTAACATATTGACTTAGACCATCTTGTTCGCAGGTATTTGAATTTGCGAATACGTACCGTGGAACATTTACCGGAGCCTGCCCTTTTTATTGCTCAGCTTCTGGCTACAATGTGCGGTGCTTTCTCAACAATCCACGTGCAGTTACTCATTTGAAACTAAAAAGATATTATCCCTTTCAAATACTTCGTCCACAACTTCTTCAGACAAAGATGATTAAAAATCATTTTTTTCTTTTTTTCTTTTTATGCTTTCTTTCAGGATGAGCTGCTGTGGGCTGCTGCGTGGTTGTACAAAGCTTCTAGTAACCCTCTATACCTGCGTTTTCTGGTTGAAAATGCTGGCACTTGCGGCGAAATGAATGAGTTCAGTTGGGACAACAAAAACGCCGGAGTTCAGATTCTCCTCTCCAAGGTAAACTAAAACCAACTGGCTTAAGTCGATGTGCAAGTTAATTTTTTAAAATTACAATCTAATACTTGTAATTTTCTTGTAATATGTGTTAAAGCTATTACTTAAACGACAATGGTTGGAGTGCTACAGCTCTATTTTGAAGGCGAAACTTCTCTTAGGCTCTATGCAAAACTTGCATCCAACTATGTATGCCACATTCTTCCAAGGAATTCCATGACATCAGTTTCATTTACTCCAGGTGATTATTATCCTCACAACAAAAAGATAATTTTGGTCTTTATAAAAAACATGTTATTTATTTTTCTTTTGGCAAGTTCAAACAATTCAATGTGTAATTATGTGAAGTGGTGCAGGAGGACTTTTATATGTCAGGGAAGGGGCCAATATGCAATATGTAACTAGTGCAGCATTACTTATTTCAATTTTTGCCGACTATCTTAACAACAATAACCAAACATTGGCATGTGGCAACACTATCTTTAGTCCAAATGATCTAATGAATTTTACCAAAAGTCAGGTGATGTTTTTTTCAAATTCATTATATTGAATTTTTGTTTTTAAATCATTCTTTCTTTCTTAAAATAAATAAAATTTCTTAATTAATTAAAATTTTATTTATTTATTTATATTCTTTATTTAATGTACTTCTTATATCATATAATCAGGTTGATTATATACTAGGACAAAATCCTCAAGGCATCTCATACATGGTGGGTTTTGGATCAAGATATCCAACACAAGTTCATCATAGAGGAGCTTCTATAATTTCTGTGCATGAAAATGCTGCACACATTGGTTGCGGAGAGGGATTTGTCAATTATTTTGATCGAAATAGTGCCAACCCTAATGTATTGACTGGTGCAATTGTGGGCGGCCCTAATATCAACGATGAGTTTCATGATTCTAGGAGAGAATCCAGTTATACGGAGCCAACAACATATGTTAATTCAGGGTAAGAAAATTTTAACAATTCTCTTTACTATTATAAAATGTATTTGAAGAAACACTATTTACATATTGTTACAACTATCACAAATGTACTTGTACGTTTTATTTACTTTTATTATGATTTTTTTAATAATTTTCTATTCATTGCATTAAATTGGACATTGCAGACTTGTTGGTGTTCTTGCTCGCTTGCTCAGATGATCAATTATCAACCTTGTAAATTCAAATGCTAAAAGTAAAATTTGATACAAAATACCTATTTAGAATAAATGAAATCTATTTATAATTTTAATGTTTACTTCTTTAAGTTATATATTATAAATTCTCTTAATTGAGAATTTGAAAGAATTGTTAATAATAGAATTAGAAATTAGAAACTCAATAACACTAGATTACTAATTTCTGAAATTTTAAGTTATTTTGGTGTGTTTTTTAGATTAAAAAACATAAGAATCTTATAAATCAAATATTATTCTGAATGTAAATTATTTTATTTTTAAGAATCAAAGTAAAATAAAATTTCAAATATGTTTTAGTTACTTTTTCTTTCAATTTAGTTATTAAGTGTATTATCAGATATAGTTGATTTTCTTCTGCTTTTCATACTTATTCAATTCAAACTTTATTATTTTGAGTATATTATGATGATAAATGATAAATTTTATAAATATAATTATTTTTATTAAATATATATTAAAAAATAATAATTATTGATATTTTATATGATATTTATATAATAAATAATTAAAAAATTATTATACTTCTTTTTATAAAATAATATTTATATTAAAATTTTAAATATCAAAGATTATGTGAAAGGTATTTAAGATTTTATTTGATTATAATTCAATAATCCAAATTACAAAATTTTACTAAAAAAATCTTTAAATTTTTAATTTTTTAATTTAAAAATAAATCATGTGATATAATATATGAAGGTAAATTCTACCCTTCAACCCAAATTACAAGATGGCATCAATTAAGAGTTCATTATAATTAGTGGTATGAAGTAGAAGTAGCAAGAATAAGAACAAAAGAGGCACAATACAAAAATAAGTGAAACAATTACAATCAAGCAATTATATACTACAAAATTAGTTACAATTTATTCACGAAATTTTTATCTAGTAAAAAGTTTAAAATAAAAGTTTAAAATATATTTTTTAATCTTTTCAATAGAATAAGATTCATATAAATCCAAGTTACTATGAAAAAGTTATGAAGGTTTAAAAACAACAAGTAAATAATTAAAAAGTTACGAGAATAATTTTTACCTCAAAGATAACTTGCTTAAGAGATGAAGAATTCAAGCCTCATCAAGGCTCACAAGTAGTGCAGATGGATATTTAAGAGAGGCCACAAGGCCTTAGTCTTATCCTCCTAACTACCTTCAAGGTGCTACAATCCATATGAGACTTATGCACTTCCTTTCTTACAAGTACTACACTAGCTGTTGGTCCTCCTATTTTCTACTAGTAAAATCAATATTTTTACATTTTTGACTTTACTATGGTGTTTAAAAATACCCAAATATCCTAAGAGTATTGAGAGGCCTTCAAATCTTGCTCTATTTCTTCATAATGGCTTCTAAAGTGGTAAAACTCATTTTTATCAAAGTCTTGAAATTGCTCTAAAAATTCCTGATTTTTTTAAAATAAATTTTAAATAAAATTTTAAAATTCTAATAATATTTCTACAATATAAATATCAATTTAAAGCTATATTTTCTATTTTATTGATTTTTTATAATAATAAAATCAATTTAAGTCAACTATAAATCCTATTTCTTATATAACTAGCTAAAAAGATATGAGGTCTTTTCTCATACTTCTTCTAATTATTAACTAATATTTCTAATTTTTTTAATTAAAAGTAATACTTATAGATGTAAGAACAATGTAAATATTGATCTTAATAAATAACCATTGATACTCAATAATAAATAAAATTACTAAATCAACCAAGATAATTACTTTTAAGACTTACTAAGTAAATTGATACATAAATAAATAATATTAAGAATATAAAAATATTATTAATAAAAATAAAAATAAAAATAATTAATCCATATTTTTAAAGAAATATTTATAATCTAAATTCATTATCACATAATAAGCACTTTGTTAGTAATTAAAATTTCCAAAATAATTGAAAATACAATTTTTTTTTATCAATCATTCTTTCATTGTATTAAGTTTGAGCTCTTCTAGAATGATTTTTTAAATAGATGTTCTTATATTTGTATAATATATTGATTAAATATTAGTATTAATCATGCTTCTATTTTTTAATGGAAAAAAAAAAAAAAAAAAAAAAAAAAAAAAACTTTGAAGTCACCAATACATATTATCAAAAATGTTGCTCACAAAAAGAATATAAAATAAGATGTCTTTCACTTCAAATTCCCATTACTTATAGGTGGTGGCTATTGTCCTAATGGACAACTTTCATCTTTTGATGAATACATCCATCTAATATTCTACCAAAACTATCCATAGCTATCTTATCTATTATAAGAATATACCTTTAATATATTCTTTATATCTTTAAGTTCTTTTTTTTCTTCATCTATTTTATTTCTTGGCCTTCTTATATATCAAAAATTAATCTTTTGACCAATAATAATATATTTAAAGTAATATCTTCTATAATGTAACTTATTCTACTTTCACTTTTACTTAATTATTTTAATACTCTTACTTTGCTATTAATCAAAGGCTTTCAATCTTAATGTCTTTGTCAATATGTGATGTCTATCCTTTACAATTGCATTTATCAACAATCAGCAAGCATATCTTTTGTTGCATAATGCTTCATATCAATCACTCTCATTTCAATATTCTCTCTAATGAAGTAATATTGAATATCAATATGCTTGATTCTTAAATGATGCTTGAATTTTTTGCAAATACAAGACATCTTTGATTCTTACACTCTATTGAAGTTGCTTCTATTTATATAATTCCAATGTCCTCTAAAAAATCGTCTTAGCTATATTACATCTATTACACTATGGCTTGCCACCATATATTCTGCCTTCATAATTGATCTTGCAATTGCTGTTTGTCTATTGCAATTCCAAGAAGTAGCTCCCACTTCAAAAAAAAAAAAAAAAAAAAAAAAAAAATCTCATTGTTGATCTTTTATATAAAGGATCAAATCATCAATATAAAGGATGATAATCAATACAAATTCACTTGATTGTATCACATATATAGAATGATCAACCTTAATTTTTTCAAACTCTTTATTTAAGAAGAATGTGTCAATATGTTGATACCAAATCCTTCATTATTGCTTGAATCCATACAAGGATTTCTTCAATTTATAAACAAAGTATTGTTTGTCTTATTCAAAAAATCCTTGAAGTTGATCCAAATAAATGTCTTCTTATGATATTTCATTTTAAAAAGCCGTCTTTATATCTATTTGATGCATCTCTAACTCTATTGCTGCTCCTATTGCCACAATAGTTCTAATAGTGTTGAATTTGGCCATGAGAGCAAATGTCTCATTGAAATCAACACCATCAACTTGTGAGTAGTCTTTGGCAACTAATCTAGCCCTATATCTCACAATATTATCCATTGCATCCTTCTTGGTTCTAAACACCTATTTACAATTAATTAAAAATTAATTTTATGGAAATTGAGTCATTTTCTATGTTTCATTATTTATGAGTGATTTGTACTCTTCTTCTATAGTATTCTTCCATTTCATATACTATATGGACTTCATTGCATTACAAAAATTTAATGGATCAGTAAGAAGTATAACATTGGTATATTCTTTACTTACTTCAAGTAAGATATCACTAAGTTATTTTCTATCTCTCAAAAGAAGATTTTTTCTCTTTTTACTTAATGAAGATTCACCTTCTTGTACTTGAAGGTCTCTTGCAACCTTCTTTTTTCTTAAAGCTTATTTCTTCAAAGTTAATAGTTGATATTCTTCATCATCAACATCTTCAACATCTTGATTGTCTTCATTTCAGATTCTAGCAATTGTAGATACACTTTGATCTGTCTTATTTGGCTCTTCATCTTTACTTACACCTTTACCATCTTCTTCTTTCTTTTCTAGAATTGAAGATATATCTACAAACATATCATTATTTTTATTCAAATATATTTTCAAATGCTCACAAATATTCTTATGCTTCAAAAATTCTACATCACAATTTTTGATGATCTTTTTGGTTTTTAAATACATAAGCCTATATACTTTGGTACCTTCAAAATATTCACCAAAACACATTTTGTACCTTTTGCATCAAGTTTGGATCTCATAAAATCTAATATTTTTACATAAACAATACATTTAAAAATCTTCACATATAAAATACAAGGTTTTTTGCCACTCAAAGCTTCTTACAGAGTCATTGATGTGAGTACACTTATAAAACACATATTCTTTGTATATACTACTATAACCATGGCTTCCACTTAATATTCATGTCTAAGATTTTGTGCTTAAAGTATACTCCTTCTCATCTCTACAATGATGTAATTTTTTCTTTTAGTAACTCTATTTTATTGTAGAATGTAAAAAGTAGAGATTTATCTTGCAAAGCCTTGAAACTTTAAAAAATCATCAAAATGCTTTGACACATATTCACTTTCATTGTTTGTGTATAACACTTTGATCTTGCACTTACATTATTTTTTTTATAAGTGCCTTAAATTCCTTAAATCTTGACAAATATTTACTTTTGGCTTTGAAGATATAAACATATAATTTTTTTGAAAAATCATCAATAAATGAGATAAAATACTTTGATCCTCCAATTGATAGCATCTTCATTAATCCAAAAACATCAAAATACACAATCTCCAATAATTTTCTAGTACTTTTTGTAATTTCTTTTAGAAATGAAGCCATTTATTTTTTATCTTAGATATAGTCTTTACAAATAAGTATTATGGCATTATGACTAAATTGACCAAGATTCAACCCACTTACTATGGATTAGAGCTCTTTCATGCTTTTGGCATTCAAATGACTAAGTTGTTGATGCCAAATTCTAACTTATTTTGATTTTGTAGAAACTCAGAAAGTACTGCTACTTCAGTTCTATTGATCTTATAATTGATAAAGTAGAGGTTACCATCTTTTAGGCCTTTAGAAATATATTTTCTACTTAGTGTCTTCACAAAAAAATCATTTATATTAAATTGAACCTTACAATCATGTGATACAAGTTTACTCATTAAAAAAAGGTTTTTTTTCATCTTTGGCACATCTAAGACTTTTTTCAATTTGATCCTCTTCATTTGGTCCTTCATAAGGATCTCTACTACAATGGAGCCAATTCCATTGACTTGTACTATACCATTGTCTTTCAACCAAATATTTACTACTAAAATTTCTTCATAAATGTCAAATGAACATTTATATGGTGTCATATACTTAGTAGTACCTAAATTTGTAATCTACTTGGACATAGGAGTCATAGAAGTTCCTTCACTTGCCATGAAATTATAATCATTTCTACCAAAACTATCATTAGCATTGTTTGCATTCTCTTTATTTTATTTTTTGGCTTTACAATAATTCTTAAAAAAGTGACTTAGTTTTTTATAAATATAGTAATTTTTTTATGTTGCTTTTTAAATTTTCATGTTGGTGAAAATAGCTACCTTTTTTGTCTTGAAAATAGAACCAAATCATCACTTTGAAGCTCTTTTTCTATCCTCTTAATCACTTCATGGGTAAGTCTTAATGTGATATAATTCATGGTAAGCTCTTTCATATTAATAGTTTCTAATGCCATAATGAGATAGTTGTAGGACTTGAAAAGACTCATGAACAATGTCAACATAATATCCTTATCATCAATTTTCTTGTAAATAACTGCTAGTTGATTTGCAAGTGCTTTTATCTTGTTGACATGAGCCATGAAGTCATCTCTTTTTTCTATCTTTATTTTTTAAAACTTCTTCTTTGTCTATAGAATATTTACAAGGTTTCTACTTTCATAGATATTTCAAAGAATCTTCTATGCTTCCGCTTGTCTATTGTAAGCAATTATATGTGAAAAGTTGGTATTATCCAAATTTGATGTAATCATGCCAAAAGCCTTCATTTTATGACGTTTTTACTCCTTCATCTTGATATCAACATCATTGCTTAAAGGCTCTTCATTTTCATCAACCATATTCTAAAGGTCCAATGAAGCCAACAAATGCTCCATTTTCTTCTTCTAGTAGTAAAAATTGTCACCTCTAAACTTCTCAATCACTTTCAAGCTCCACCTTCACTTGAAGCCATGTCTAATGAAGAGGTGTATAAAAAAAAATCAAAAAAAAAAAAAGATAAAGATTTCTAAATAAACAAGAAGGTCTTATTACATTAAAAATCTAGAATACCTCTTTTATGAATAAACTAGTGATTTTGCTCTTTAATCACTTTCAACTCTTACAAAAATACTTTTAATTTCACAAATATCTCCTTATCACTATAAGACAACTTCTTAAGAAATTCAGCATACAAAAATATAGTATTAATGCACCAATGATGTAACTCAGCAAAAAAACACAGCATTAGTATTCTATAAAAGCATTCTAAGGTGATTGATATTTTTTAAGAAAATGAATATACTTAACAAAAATTAAGAGTAAAAATACATCAAAAATTAGATGCAAAATGGAGTTTAGAAGACATCAAATCCTAACATCAGCAACAACCATAAGATCTACTCCTTACAATAAGAAAGACTTCAAAGAACTTCAAAACTCATAAGTAAAGATGAGTGGGCCTATAATTTAATGAAGAGAAAAAAAAAAAAAAAAAAAAAAAAAAAAAAAAACTTTGAAGTCACCAACACATAATATCAGCAAGGTTGCTTACAAAGAAAGTATGAAGTAAGACGTCTCACACTTCCAATGTCTATTACTTATAGATGGTGGATGTTGTCCTAATCGACAACTTCCATCTTTTGATGAAAATATCCATTCAATATTCTACCAAAACTATCCATAGCTATCTTATCTTTTATGAAAATATACTTTTAGTATAATTTTTATATCCTTAAGATCCTTTGTCTATTCATCTACTTTATCTTTTGGTCTTTGTACATACCAAGAACCAATCTTTTGACTAATAGCAACTTATCTAAAGTAATATCTTCTATAATATAACTTATTCTACTTTTACTTTTATTTTCTTTAATATCTTTTATATCTTAATTTTACTTTAATTATTAATAAATATTTTTATGTTTAAGAGAAAAAACAAAAATATGAAAAAAATACAAGTTATATATATGAAAAAAAAATATAGGTACATAAAATTATTTTTAATATATGATAAATATATTTTTAGTTATTTTTTTATTTATTAGAATTTAGTTATAACTAAAGTCTATATATTAGTTTTTACATCTCAAAGACTATAATTATCTAGCTATATCTCACATTCTATAAATCTATAGCTATTTTTCCTATTTTGTACTAGAATCCTAATTTCTACATAAGATTCAAAACCACACCCACATATTAGAATAAATATTTTAAAATTAATTTTTTAACCTTTATTTTGACATTTAATATTAAGTCTACCATGACCTTTTAAGTATATAAAACTTTATATTTCTTACATTTATGTAATCCACTAGCTTTTTTTAGCAATTATATTTATTAAATTTAACATCTCTTTAACTTCCATATTTTTTATTCATACCATCTTATATTATTACCTTCTATCTAATCAAGTTTATCAATTATTTAGAACATCTCTTTTTTAAACTTGAATTATTTTTTAATAACTAAGTAATAAAAAAAAAAAAAATTAAAAAATCTTGTAAAATTAAGATTTACAATTTTTAAAAATTTCTTGGATTTCAAGATTGAAAAAGTTAATTTTTAAATAAAATAGCTTTTTACAATTCTTATTAAGCATAAAAACAGTTAATTAAATCAAAAAATCACATTTAATTTGTAAATTGAGGTTCTAATCTGAATGTGTTATAAAATAATTAAAATTAAAATTAAAATTAAAACTTTTCTTTAAATGTAATGTAATTTCTTTAAATTTTAAATATTTTTTAAAAAATTAGATTAAAAGTAATACATAAAGTATATTTTGTAAAGGAATTTTAAGGATTTGCCAATTTTTGTGAAAATTAGCTTAAGAATGTACTAGGTATTTGGTTGTGACAAGATTTGAACTTACTTTGAAGTTGGATTTACAACCTAAAAATTAAATACATAACATGTTTAAAAATACCCTCTTAGTAATCTTAGACAATCTAAGAAATCTTATTACATTCTATTCATCTTCAACTAAATCTTAAATAATTGTTAATTTTTTTAAATTAAATCATAAAAAAGTTACAAGAAACCCTTAAAATTTTGTTTTTTCAAATCCTAAAGAATTTATAAAGAAATCCAAAATAAATCATAATTGAATCCTAATCATATTTTTTACAAAATCCTAATTAAATTCTAATAGAAAATTACTCAAATACTAATTTAATCTTAATAATTCTAATAAATTCTAATCAAACTTTTAAGTAAATTCTAACAAATCTTAGTCAAATCTTAAATAAATACCATATCAAATTTCAAATCTCAATAACTATTATTCTAAACATTGATCTTAATTCAAACCTATCAAATATATTAATTTATTAATTGAAAAAAAAACACCCTAAGTTTTAAGAAAATTAAATTTACAAATTGGAAGAAAGTTTTCTGAATCCAATCAAGTATTAGTTGTCTTCTTGATTCAACATCAATACAAACCTTCTACTGATTTACAACTTGAATTGTTAACATGGTCTCAAAGTTTGCATGAATATTAAGAAAGTCAAAAATCAGTTCACAAAAATAAAATTCAAATTCAATTGGAAAATTTTTCAATATTATAGAAATTCTCAATGACCTTCAAAATCCAATTTCTAAGATCCTAACTCACTTGAATCCCAATTACTTTTGTTTGACTATCCAATCAAGCTTAATTTCACAACCTACATCTAACACAACTATATTCACAAATCCACTAGATTTTAACAATAGATCTACTACAAAACTCACATTATTCACTAAAATGCAATCCCTTTTTTATTCAATAAAAAATAGAGTCATCTAAAATAGCTTTGACTTTGCAAAGCTCTCACAAAGTCATCATGCACTCAAATCCTTGAAAATCAATGCTTACAAAAACCTTATTAAATCTACTCTAAAACCTTCTTCTTTGATCAACAAAAGAACCCCACCTTTGTCATAGGTTATTGGTTTTATGCATTGGAGTTTGGTTTTGATCCTAGTTCAATACCACACTTTAGAAATTGGATTTATTACACCAATTCATAGATTGCTTACAAATTAACTTTAAAAGAGGAAAAATAAGAATGAATATCTATCAAAGTACAATCTAGGAAGTAAGACAAATTTTTTGAACAAGGTTTATAATTTAATATTTTAAAAGAAATGTAGAAAGTTGTATTTTTAATCAGATCATAGTTTTTATGATGATTAAATATATCTTACATAGTTTGGTCCTTAAAAAAAACTAAAAAAAAAAAAATCACATTAAAGGAAACACCTCTTTAAAAATAATAATAATCATAATCATAATAACAAAATTGTAGCAAGAATACAATATTCCAAGAATTTTATCAATATTCTTGCTATCAATATGGAATTCTTAGACATTTTTCAAGAATTTTATCAATGGGAAATCTGCTATTAAATAAATCACCAAAAGTATTGACTTTCTCTGTTGGAATTATGTGTTGTGCATGTACTCTGAAGTACTATATATGGCTTAAAATGTACCAAAGACATCAAAATGATTTGCAAGGGGTATCATCTATGTTGTAAAAAAGTCCACACGACCTTTGAGTGAAGTAAATTGATGCGCGTGAAAATCAACTTGTATTCATCAGTAGCAAAAACAGTGCTCTAGATTCATTTATGTTAAAGAAGAATCAATAAATAATTTAATATTAAATATTAAATACTACATTATTAGAATTGTAAGTATACAACTGACAATTTTAAATGTGATTCTCACCTAATATTACATTAAACACTGTACTTTTCTAAAAAATTAACATGTGATTCTGAATACGTGTAGATATACATGTGTAAAAACATGTGCATATACACCCAAAGAATGGTTTTTCGTTCCTATTTCCAGTACTGCAGTGATAATCATGGAAATACTCCAGATTGGACTGATTAATTTTGAGACGTAACAATGTAGATACTGACATGTTAATATTCTATTTCGTGGCTGAATTCGTTATCACGTAATTAATCTCATTTAGTTAGACTGGCTACTAGAAATTCATATAGAATTAACTATGTGGACCCTTCAACCACCTGTAATGGGCAGATTGTCCAAGAATCACATACTCCACACATGTATGTGCACCCACACAATTCAATGAGGCATGGGTCAATCTAAGGGCGTTCAGTTAGTAAGACAGGTGAGAGTCAAATAGACATACAGCAAACCTCATCCTAACATTAAACTGGTGCACAGAACACACATGACAAAGCCCACAACTTTTACCTGTACTTTATTCTCTCACCAAATACAAGGCTTTACAAAAATAAAAAGCCTAAAAAAATATCTGCTACATTAATTTTGCTTCAGGGAGCCATTACTCCATCAATTGTGTATGACAACGAATTTACCCAGTCTGCTTTGAAAAGTAATTGACGCAGAGTATCCATAATGTTCAATTCCGGATCCAGTTTTCGTTGCCATCCCTGAAAAATAGACCAGCACATCACTTCATGTTGGTTTGATTTCGCAAGTTAACCTTCAATGCATGATAAATTCTTGGCAGTAACGTACAAAACAGAACTAAGTGCTGATCCTGGAGATCAGAGTAATAAATTAGAAAATTATTAAGAATGTTAGTCCTGATACTAGTTTTGTATTAAAATATAGAAAACCTCTTTTCTGAATTCTGACTCAAAAGGAATAAACTAGCCATACCCACATTTTTGAAGGCAAAACCAAACTTAAACATTCTGAACTTATATGCTTTCAACTATTAGATTCAGATCAAAGGAGGGAAGACAAAGATCTGCAGTCTGCTAGTAGACAAAACATACAACTCCATAACTTTGACTCTTAAAAACCACTTGGCAAAGGAGAGAGCAAACTTAGAAAACTATTTCTGTAAATTAAAGTATAGAAAGGCTTGAAATAGGAATATTTTAAAAAATTCAAACCGTGAGCAACAGCACTTCTTGCTAGTAGGCGATACAAACAACAAAGAATTGACATTCAGTATGAGTTCCGGCACTAATATGAAAAATTCACGTTGAATACACTTACCTCGAGAACAAGGGTGGTCACCATGACAGTGCATACATCACCATCTATGTTAACTCTATGACGCCGGACTTGCTCCAGTAACTCCTGCATGCAATCTCCTGTATGCAGTGCATTCCCTTCCTCCGTGTTCCAAAACTGGAATACTTTTTCTACATCCTGCACTCAACTCCCAAGCATATGAGACATTAAAGAGTACTTCAACAAGAGTATTCTACTAAACTCTTCAGTGTATTCTACTAAACTCTTCAGTGTATTCAGAAGCAAATAGGCCAGGATCAACATGATTCTTCAAATGCTTCAGTCAAGAGAGGAAGACAAAGTTGTCTGCGTCAACTTACATCAATAAAGGCGCTAGGATTCGGGCAATTCTGGGACCGTGAAAATTTGAGCGTGCACTCAGCTGCTTTCTTGCCGTCCTTCTGAGCTACTGCTTTGAAAAAATCCAATAAAGTATATCTATCCTGAGCATTCAGCTCTGCAATCATACCCACATCAAGCAAAACCACATGAGGGCGGGACTGAAAACTCTGCTTGTTGGGAGGATCCATACGCACCAAGATGTTGCCAGGGTGAAGATCGGCGTGAACGAAGTTATCCACCTGAGAAGAGAGCAAAAGGCAAACTATAAGAAGACCTTACAATACAAACGTGAAACTCCTTGATAAGAATGAACACAAGGAAAATGATAGATTGTATTATTTCGGAAATAACTCACACACGCTCCTATACAACCAGTTGCATAGGGTACTAGTACTGCCTTACGAGGAGCATCTTCAACAGAGTATGAGTTCCGATAGAAGCCAGAGCGCTGTTCAAGCGATTTTTTCCACGCCTGTCCACAAAACGTGATACGCTCTCTCCTTGTTCAAAAGTCTCCACTAAAACGGCTGGGTGTACCAATGGATACAACGGCTTAGGAAAAGAAACATCTTTCCACCTGCGAAAGTTGTAAATGAAACGACTTAAATGGGCAGCTTCCCTTGCCAGGTCAACCTGCCATACCAATCCTCCAGTCAACAATCACCAGAAATTTTACAGCTAGGTCCAAGTGCATCAAACAGAAATCCTCTGGAACTTTAAGGTTGACTGTAGCTAAAACCAAGGAGTTTTTTCCATTTGATGTATTTTTAAGAAAATTGAGCCGACCATTCAATCCGACAAACATTCGGAGAGAATCGAGCAGCTCTCGAAATTACTTGTCTCTATATACATTGCTAATTTTTGTGGAGAGGAAATCACTCATCAAAAAATCACAGATGATACAGAAACACGGATTAGAATTAGAGAATTAGCTGCATGCACTTGAAAAGCTCCACCAGTGCAACCTACAGACTTCATCTTGCACCACAAATGCGGCTAACTGTTGGCAAACTTCAGAGTTAAGCCTACACCAACTCACCTGTGTCAACATGAAGACTGCAAACTGTTGTATGCTTTCGTCAAGTCTAAGCCACGCTAGACCTGGTATGAAATTGGATATCTTGGCACACCAATTGATTATAGTAAAATCTCGACGAATCTCTTCGCTGACACCAGGATGTCGCACCTTAACTGCAACCACCATTGGCTTGGACATTTGACCTGGATATCGAAATCTTAGAACAGCCCGGTGGATTTGAGCGATACTCCCCGATGCTACTGGCTCCTCTTCAAAATCCTCAAAAATTTCGTCTAATCTCCTGCCGAACGCACCTTCAATGATTTGCTTGGTTTGAGAAAACTTGTGAGCAGGGGCCTTAGAATGAAGCTTTGTGAGCTGCGCACAAAGATCTCTTGGAAACAAGTCTGGTCGAGCAGCTGCCCACTGTCCCCACTTAATGAAAGCCGCGCCCCCATGTTCCAAGGAGAAATGTACTAAAGATATCCATCTTTTCCGGAATTTGGGTCCAAAGGAATCTGCGAACGGGGCTAAAACAATAGCTGGCGTAAACAAGACTGCTAGATACGTCGCTCTAATTACTAATAAAACGAGTTCTAACAGAGTCAATACGAGGGAAACAATGTGTACAGGATGTGAAGGCTGACTCAAGTCCTGGCGAGCTGGGAAGGACTCTACTCCTGCAGCACTCTGATGGGCTAAAGTAGCCTCGCCTACAATTACGGCAATCATCCGCGGTACCACTTGTGAGCGTGCACATGCCAGGCTAGCGGCAGTGACTAGTTTTCGTAAAGAACGATGTAGAAAAGTTCCTGAACATTCATGTGATTGGCTTTGCCAGCTTCCTTGTCCCCCACACCTAACTATTCGCAGATCTGCACTAGTAGTCTTCAAAACCTGCCTCCATTCATGCAAAAGTTCATGTTTAACATCTCGAAGTCCACGTACAAGTAGTTTGGAATGCGAGGCCCACACTCCTGTCACACCACCGAGCCTAAACCTAAAAATCCGCGGCATACTAATGCTCGTGCTTGAATACAATCCACTCTCTCGAACATTTGCAATGCACCTCGTATGGTGTTTGGCTATTGATTTCAATCCAGAATATTCTTTGGGGATTAACAACGGCCTCAAAAAACCATGACCCGTCGCAACTGTGGAACTGTACTTGCGCACCACACTGACGCCAACCATTGCGAGTGATAAGGCACCAAATCCATCCGCATGATGCCTATCAAAAGCAACGGCAACCTTGTGAAAACGTACGAGACATAAGCGAAACCAAAACAGAGTCACCTGTCACGAGAAAAAAACTCCCAAAAAACTAGAAGAGGAAAGGTTTAGGGTTTCTGGAGCGTGGTGGACGACACTGACGATAGAACTGTGGGAAAATGCAACCAGAACGCGTCAAAAAAACAGCAACCGAGCACGGCGGCAGTGGTAATACCTAGACATGGCATGACGGGTGTCATGCTGAAGCTGGCGACGCCAGCAAGACAAAATCAAAGAACCAGCCATCGGTGACACTTAGTTCATCGGATTTATACAAAGAGGAGATGAGCCATCTTGCGCAAATAAAATTGCAACTCCGCCGCACTTGCGTCTCTATGTGGTGCCTGCGTGAGGAGTCTCATGTTCTGCCAGCGCCGACCTTCATGAAATGCTGCAACGCAGAGAAAACAGTGGACGCACCCATGAATCGAGATGGACAAGGCAGTCCGGGTTGGAAGACGGCATAGCTGGTCATCGTCTGCTTCTACGCCGTCGTCGTCGTCTTCCTGCTTCTTCTTCGAAGTAGTGCTGGTGGTGGTGCTGCGACTGCTGGCTGGCTGCGAGGCCCCTCGCGGTGGTGGAGTGCTGCCCCTGGACAAGAGGTGCCCATCTGGATGCACCTCCTTGCTTGCAAGGGCGTGGCACGGCCACCTGGTCCCCAAACCCGCCCAGGGAGTCTCTCCCTCCCTTCTTCCTTCCTTCCTTCGTTCGTTCGTTCGTTCGTTCGTTCGTTCCTTCTCCTCCTCTGCAAAGCCTTACTTCATCAAGTATGGGATGCTGCCTTTCGTTCGCCTCCTGACTGACATCGGTGCATTCCCTCCCCTTTGACAGTTTGTGGCATTTGCTCAATTTTGGTTATTTTGGTACTTGACCATTTTGCATATTCCCAACAATGTACTTCTTATATTCTATCAGCACCCGTTTCTTTCAAATTTCGAATTAGGATTCAAAGAATTTTTTTAAACATATTAGCTTGAAAATATACATTTATAGGATTAATCTATGCAGTAACATGTCAACAGAGAGATCTTGATGTACAGATACATCAAAAAATTTAAGAGCTTCTTTAACCAAAAGTTTACTGCCCATGCATACCAATTTTCCTCATTAGTTGTACTTGTAGAAATATCAAAGTTTTAGCAAATTTCTCAGAAATATAGAATTGGATAAACAGAACATAACCAACCAAGTAGACAGACATACAAGGTGTATGAAAAAAATAAAGGAATAAAAAAATAAAAATAAACTTCAAAAAAGTTGAATGAAAAAAAAATCTGAAATTTCTTTTAATATTAAATTATAGATTTTATGTTATTCTTCGTACATCTATATATATACATATATATATATTGGATTCATGGACAAGTCAATACTTTAAAATTACTTCTTTTAAAGAAAAAGACAAAATCTCTTCAATTATTTAAACAAATTATTACTGCCATTAAGTATAACATTTTATAAGTAGATAAACCATTCATTATCATGAATTAACACAAACTCACAAAAAGTTGGTACATATTCATCGAAAAAATCATCCATCCATAGAGATTTGTTTCTCTGATCACATTCTTTTATTGTTATACTACTACAAAATCATTCTTCAATAAATATTAATAAGTAAGAATTTTTAAAATCAAATATTTTTAATTTTTTAATAGAAATCATCTAGTTTGATAAATAACATGTATTTATGAAGGTAAGAAAAAAGTATGTAAATTTATTTTTTAAAATTAATATAAATTAAAATATATATATATATATATATATATACATATAAAAGTGACCTACCCATTTATTAAATCAATCTATCCTAACTTCACCATCATTAGAAAAATGGATCATCTCTAAAAACCATCATAACAATCATCACCCTCATCTTAACCTCTCTCATTTCCAACCTCTACTTCTTTTGTTCCTAGCCTTCTTCATCCCAAATCTCTTCTTTTTTCCTTCCTCCCCTTCCTCTCTCTTCTATTTATAACTCTCATCTCAATCTCCCTTATTCTTACTTAAGTTCCTACAAAAAGATGTATCAATTCAGTAAATAGATGTATCATTTTAACATTAATATATATAAGAAAAAAAAAAAATCTAAGCTATTATTAAATTGATCCATTTGTCTAAACTATCATTGCATTCCTCTTGTTCTTCCATTTAAGTTTCCTCTGTCTTTAGCCTCCATTCCTATTCTTAGCTTCTATTTCTATCCCAACCTTCTTTTCTATGTTTTTATTCCTTGTCTTGAATAATAATTATTGTCGTTGTCTCTTCACCTTCTATTTTTTTTTTTTTTTTTTTTTTTTTTTTTTTAAATCTTTTGAGCATTGTATGATGAGATTTTGACAATGTACTTTAGAAGAGTGAAGATCTGTTCTATGATCTTGTTGTCATGATAGAAAGGATTTGCCTCAAGAAAGTAATAGACCTTTGGTTGCCACTTATTTCTCAAACAAGTTGCAAGTTTATAAAGCAAAAATCTTATTTATAGCTTGTCCTCATAAAGAAAATTACTTCAAATATACAAGTCTTAGATGTATAAGAGTTTCTAAGATGTAACTAAATATCCTAAAACCACTTTTGTTCTTATAGGAATTTCTTTTGAATTTGTATCATTTAATAACATCCAATCTAACCATTTAGTTAGACTCAAACTTTTCTATAAGTTAATTGATATTCTTAAATATTTCTACAAAAACAATCAACCATATATATTTGAGTATTGGATTTTTGAGATATGGTGGATTTAGTATGCATGTGTCTATAAATTGACATGTTTGAAATTTCATATATAGCTTTTTAACATAGTCATCTATAATTATGGAAATTTTGAGCTTCAAATTTGTCTACAAACTTAAGATATGGCCCAAACCAAAACCTCTATAAAAAAAATTACGTATAAACTCTAGTTTTAAAATATTGACTTCCAATAGCCTTTTTCTTTTATTCTTAATTAAAATTTATTAATTTTTTTTATAGAAAATTTAATTCTTTGAGTCAACTTTCAAACCTCTTTTTTTGATCTCCAAAAATTTTCATACAATTCTTTTAACTCAAAAACGATGGTAGTAAATACAATTTCAAGATCCAAACTTCAAGTACCTATTTCTTTCTCATAAAAATTTCAAATTCCTTGATTTTTACACAAAAATTATAATCCTCAATACAAGCTAATAAATCCTAATCTTTGAACTTCATATAGCTGCCTTAAAGTGGCTTCAAATTCCAATATGGTCTTAGACAACATCTTGAAGTCTATTGAGCATGATCTTCAATCAATGGAAATAAAGTCTTCCATCAACTTGTCTTATCCATCTACATATGATAGCTTAGAAGTTTAAATATTTTATCCTTGATATCAAAGCCCTTCTACACTCCTTACTAATAAACTCTACAATATTTATTTTTAATTATAAAACTAAAAATGTAAACTTAAATAAATTAAATAAGTATTTTATTTTATTATTTTATTATATTTTATTATTTTAATTATAATCCAAATCTTCATAATATTTTATATTATTTTTATATATTCTGCTATTTTCTAACTTAATACTATAGATACAAATGAGCAACTTGTGCCATTGTTAAAATCATACAACATTCTTTAAAAAGGCTCATTGCTTAAGAAGTGAGTTCCAAAGAATTGAATTGCAAAGTTTGTTACTTTACAACACTCATGTAAGTAGAGTCTTTTGATTAGGCACGATTAAATCTAATCATCAAATATTCATAATTTATATTTGCTTTATTCGATCCAAGCTTTATAACAAAATAGGCTGTTTGTGTAGAATTACCAAAAATGATTATTTAGCTATATTTAGTACATTAATAACCTAAAATCCACTCAAGCTTATGTAATCTAGATGCTCTCCTTCTAAATCAAGGAAAAAATAATGAAACTTATTTGTATTGATTTGAAATTAAAAAAATAAATTATCAAAGTATGAATAAATAAAAAAATAAAAAAAGAAATATGAACTAATTAAATAATCATTGATCATGTAAGATATTCTATGCTCTTCAAATACCAATTCTGTAAAAAATTGAAGCTAATTAAATTCACTACACTAAAAATCGTTTAATAAATCAAATTATGAATCATCACATCAAGCATTACAAAAGTAATTACATCCTGTAGTATTCAATATATTACAATAGAAGAAAAAGAAGACTAATAAAAAAAAGTAACAACTAAAATCATTACAAATCCATTTCAAATCACAATAACAATCCAATTTATACTTTCATGACCTTTAGATAAAAATCATATATAAATTCTAACTATGAAGAGATATAGTTAAAGTAACAACAAGCATCCACTTCAAACTTTTTAGAGGTAAGAACAAAGCTCTAAAACTAAAAAAAAAAAAAAAAAAAAAAAAAAAAACACACCTCAATAATTGAGATAAACAACATACAATATAAAAAGATTAATAGGATATACAAAGTGAAATTAAAAATTGACAGTAATACATACCTTAAGTACAATCAATATTTGAGTGTCAAGGATAAAAACTTGATGAAAAAACAATCTAGAAAAGTGAGCCTTCACTCAAAGAAAGGTAACAAAATATAAATAAATAAGTATGTATATTGAAAGAGAAACTAGAATGGCTATTGCCAAAAGACAAGAAAACTAGAGACCCTTGAAACTAGACTAGAAGCAAGAAAGGAGTTGACAAGAGTGAAGAAGGCTTTACTCTTGTCTCTATATATACTATCTAACTAGGGGCTACGTGGCGACGTTCTATAGGACCTCCAATATGTGTTGACTTTGTAGGACACATGCCTTGATTTACAAGGCAAGTTTTTCTACGTCTGGGCCACATAGTTAGCTTGATCTTCAAGCTAACAACATGTGTGGCACATGGCCAACTTGTTGACCATGTTTTTAATCCAAAAAGTCAATTAAAGACACCTATGAAGTCAAAGCAACGTCTATGAAGCTTCTAGGAAGCTACCATATTAAATACTATAGAATTAACTTACTTTTACTTACTTTTACTTACTTCTACCTATTTGTATATGTAATTACTAGCTTATATGAGTATGTCCATGACATTACCCCCCCTTCTAGGAACGAGTTCCACGAGGAGCGGTCATCATATGTTGAAGAAATCTATGATGCGATGAATTGTATTTGCCACATACTCTGATCTTTATTCTCTTCGAAGATAATTGATAGGGCCTTTCAACCATCGGTAGTGTCCCATACCAAGGTGGGAAGACCATCCAGTTATTTGATCATTATTGAGGCCATCATAACTTTCTTCGAATAGAACATTTGGAATACCATCAGGAGTTGTTCCTACCTCTAGCAAAATCACCAAACATCGGGAGTCCCTTCCCAAATCGTGATATCAAACGCGTTGTATCTTGCCATCTATTCAAGGAAGAACATGTCATTCTTCAAGATCTTCATCTCGATTGCGTCGTCTTGAAGGTTGTGACAATCATAATGTCTCATCCGATAGGTCAACAAATAAAGGCTCTTGAGTCGAATCCACTAGTTGTTGGTTCTCCATCTCCTGAACGTCACAACTATAAAGAAGCTACGAACAAGGATTGAAAGTAGAATGTTATCTTACCTAGATGTTGTTTCTTTTATAAAGAAGGTTTTCATCTTGATTTTGATGGATGTTGTCGATGAAAAGCCTCCACCGCCTTTGCTACATTTGTAAGATTCTTTATTGGCTCCCATGTGCGTTCACTAATATCATATCCGTGCCAATGGACAAGATATTCCAATTTATTTCGATGCCACCTTGAATCTAAGACTTCTTCTACTTCAAATTCTTCATTATTCTCTACTTCTATAGGAAGAGGTGGAGCTTGTCGTCTTTTTGATATGTCCACTGTCTTGTATGGTTCAAGAAGAGATACGTGGAATACTAGATGGATTTTCATTGATTCCGGTAGATATAAACGATATGCAACTGGATTGATTTGTACAGAAATAGAAAATGGTCTTAGCCTTCGATAGTCCAATTTGTCACAAGGACGAGTGGTCTTGATATTGTGATGAAGTAGCCATATCTTATGACCCAAGAGGAATGGTGGTTGTTCCTTTCGATAGACATCCACATTGACCTTTTGTTGTTCTTGAGCCTCTTTTAACTACGCCTTCATCGTTGCATGTAGCTTTGATAAATGAATCGCCAAATCTTTCACAACAAGATTATCAACTTTTGAAAAGTCAAAAGTATCAAGTCGTGGATGATAACCATAATTAGCAAAGAAAGGTATTTGTTTTGTAGAAGAATGTATTGTATTATTGTAAGCAAACTTTGCCAATGGCAAAAGAGTTGTCCAATCATCTAGTTGGTAGTTAATGCTACATCTTAAATATTGCTCCAAAACTTGATTAACACGCTCCGTTTGTCCATCAATTTGAGGATGGAATGCCGAAGATAGTTTTATATCCACTTTAAGAATCTTGAAAAGAGTCCGCCAAAATCTTGATACAAATTGAGTTCTCCTATCTAATATAATATCCTTGGGTAATCCATGATAGCGATAGATATTGTTAAGAAAGAGCTTAGTTGTTTCTTCACCTTTGATAGATTTTTTACATGGTACAAAATCTGCCATCTTGGTAAAATGATCTACTATCACGAATATAGAGTCATAAGAACCTGAGATTAGAAGATCCGTGATGAAGTCCATAGAAACAAAAGACCATGGTTGTTCTGGAATGGGTAATGGTTGAAGAAGTCCAAAAGGTCGATGACGAGGAGTTTTTGATCTTGAACAAACATCACATGATTGTACAAAATCTTTGACTGCCTTCTACATTTGAGACCACCAAAAATCCCTAGATATCAGCTCCAATATCTTATTATATCCAAAATGTCTTACTGCTGGAAAGTCGTGACAAGCTTGAAGAACACGTAAATGAGCTTCTCCTTCTGGAACATATAGGCGTCCTTCGAAATAGAGTAGGTTGTTCTTGAATTCAAATTTAGATGAATCATGAGATTTAGAAGAATTATTCTTGATATCATGAATAAGAGGGTCTGAAGACATACTTAACTGGACTTGCTTAAAAAAAGTTAAATCAACAGTTAATGTTGATTTTATTGCTCAAAGATGAAATTGCTCCGGCTTGAAGAGAACCGTTCTTTGTTGCTCAAAAGCTACATCTCTTTCTTTTGGTGTAAGATAAGAACGTCTAGACAAGGCATCGGACAAACCTTGTTGTTTTTCTGGCCGATAAGTGATGATGAATTCAAATCTTGATAAAGACATTCTCCAACGAGCTTGACTACGATTTAATACGTGTGCTGATATAAAATATTCGAGGTTCTTGTGATCCGTATACACAGTGATTAGACTAGAAGTGCCTTCTAGATAATGATGCCATTCTTGAAAAGAATCCACAATTGCAAGAAGTTTTTTGTCATGGATCTCATAATTGATTTCTGATGCTGAGAATTTTCTTGAATGAAAGGCTACTGGATGAAGTTTGTCATCTATTCCCATTTGTGATAAAACCACACCCAGAGCAAAGTCTGATGCATCTGTTTCCATAAAGAATGCTTTGGAAAAATCAACATGATACAAGATTGGTATAGAAACAAACGCTGTCTTTAAAGATTCAAAAGCAACTTCTGCTTTTTGATTCCATTGGAGTTTATCTTTACAAGTCAAATGTATAAGTAGAGCTGCAACTCGAGAGAAGTCTTTGATGAAGATCCGATAGGAGTTGGCAAATCCCAAAAAACATTGGACATCTCTTATCGTTTTTGGAATCTTTCAATCTATAATAGTTTGAACTTTCTTAGGATCCATCATAAGTCCATCATTTGAAATGATGTAACCTAAGAAATCGACTTGAGTAGTGTAGAATACACACTTTTTTATCTTGGCATAGAGTCTTGTATCTCTTAATTTTTATAACACATGACAAACATGAAGTTCATGTTCTTCTGGATTCTTAGAGTAGATCAAGATGTCATCTAGATAACAGATCATAAAATTATTCAAAAACTCTCAAAAAACATCATTCATTAAATGTTGAAAAGCTGCTGGTGCATTTGTAAGTCCAAAAGGCATGACATTGTATTCAAAATGTCCATACCTAGTTCGAAACGCACTCTTCCATTCATCTCCTTCTTTGATGCGTACTAGATTGTATGCTCCTCGAAGATCTATTTTTGTATAGATCTTAGCTTGATTCAGTTGATCAGGAAGTTCTGATATTAAAGATAGTGGATACCTGTTTTTGATGATAATCTTATTGAGTCCTCGATAATCAACACACATCCGCAATGATCCATCTTTTTTCTTCACAAATAGAATTGGAGCTCCTGCCGGAGATTTAGAATGGCGTATAAAATTCTTGGCTAGATTTTCTTCAATATACTCCTTGAGTTCAGCCAACTCATTTTGTGATAAACTATAGATTGGTCCAAATGGTGGTTGTGCTCCTTCTTGAAGGTCAATTGAGCAATCATAGGGATGATGTTCTGGGAGTGTATCCACATTCTTTTTTTCGAATACATCTTCAAATTCTTGATATTGGCTTGGAATGCTACTTGAAGTCTTTTCACCAGTAGGAACATGTGTGGCATAAATAATATATGGTGATTCTTTCATAGCAGCATGTAAGAAAGCTTTTGTACCTATAAATAAGGGTTTAATTGAACTGCACTTATGACTCTCTGCTTGATTAACTACATTGTTAGTTATACTTTTAGAGAAAGTAAGAGTTCGGCAAATTCAATCTATTTGAGGGTTGTATTTTTCTAACCACAATAAACCTAAAATGACTGGATTAGAGGGAGATCTAATGATATTAAATACTACAAAATTATTATGATCATTGATTATTACTTCTATAGGAAGAGTTTTGTGTGTAATATCTCTAGAAAAAAATGGATGACCATCTATGACTTCTATATGAACAGGTATAGTTTTCTTTACTAAAGATATGCTATGTCTTTTAGTAAATTCTTCATCTAAAAAATACGTTGAGGCTGCCGAATCTAACAAGGCAGAGATTTTGTAATGTTTAGGTCCTAAAATAATATTTAATGTAAAACAAGGAGAAGGCTCTGAGGTGAGAATAGGACCTTTACTAGATGTTGTGCAAGGTTCCAACTACACGGTCCCTATTGTAGCTAGACAAATTCGTTTTCCGACAAATTGTCTTCTTTCAAAGCCATACTCCTCATTTTATGATTGCATCGTTTCTTTGGACAATGTTAAGCAGTGTGCTTTGGTTCTCCACAATATAAACATAATCTTTTTTGACGATGATAAGTCTTTTCTTGCTTAGTAAGAGATTTGAAACATACTGCATCAATTTGCATATCCTCTACTTCTGAATGTATGTGTTGAAGAGGTATTGGTGTTGCCATTGAATTATAGTAATGTTGAAGTCCACTTGTACGGTTCTTAGATTGAAATTCAAAAAGGTGATTGTCGCACTTCACAGCAAAGTCAATTGCTTGACTCAATGTTTGAAGATCAGGTAAGTTGAGCATTAATTTTTTTACCTCATATTGTAATCCATAGAAAAATTGGCTAATAAGTGCAACATCATCCCACTTGATATCAATTATAAGTTGTTGAAATTGTGAAGCATACAACGTTACTGATCGATTGCCTGTCGTAAAATACGGATCTTATTGGTTACAACACAAATTGCATCATGTTCTCCATACATGGATCGAACCTCCGCCAAAACAGCCTCTAGATTATCCAATGTTGGATCTCGTTATTCAAAAAAAGATGAAAACCACGATAGTGCATTTCTATATCTTCTCTTCTTGTCAATGTTGTTGTTCCTTGTGGTGGTAAATTGAATTGATGCATCGCAAGCATTAACTCCCTCAATTGCTCTTACATTTGTGCCATTGTATTCTTCATTTCAACAAGTTCTGCCATGATAACACTTAGAAAAGAGAAGATGTCTAATATCGCTCAAGACAAATAGAAGAGAGGACTTGAGAACAAAGAAAATACTAAGGACAATATCAGTTTAGAAGAGGGTAATCCACAACTTCTAATATGCTTATATCTTATCAAGAGAAAGGAGTAATCCACTCTTAACCAAGATTAGACAAAGCTCTGATATTGTAGGTGTACTCTTGTCAATCTATCAAAGACAAGAACTCGATGAAAAAACAATCCAGACAAGTGAGCCTTCACTCAAAGAAAGGTAACAAAATATAAATAAATAAGTATGTATATTGAAAGAGAAACTAGAATGGCTATTGCCAAAAGACAAGAAAACTAGAGACCCTTGAAACTAGACTAGAAGCAAGAAAGGAGTTGACAAGAGTGAAGAAGCCTTCACTCTTGTCTCTATATATACTATCTAACTAAGGGCTACATGGCGACGTTCTATAGGACCTCCAATATGTGTTGACTTTGTAGGACACATGCCTTGACTTACAAGGCAAGTTTTTCTACGTGTGGACCACATAGTTAGCTTGATCTTCAAGCTAAAAACATGTGTGGCACATGGCCAACTTATTGACCACGTTTCTAATCCAAAAAGTCAATTAAAGACACCTATGAAGTCAAAGCATCGTCTATGAAGCTTCTAGGAAGCTTCCATATTAAATACTATAGAATTAACTTACTTTTACTTACTTTTACTTACTTCTACCTATTTGTATATGTAATTACTAGCTTACATGAATATGTCCATGACATTGAGAGATGAAAATCTACAAAGCAAGAGAGAGAATGAGAGAGAAAGAAAGAAAAGAGAGAGAGAGAGAGAGAGAGAGAGAGATAGAGATAGAGAGAGAGAGAGAGAGAGAGAGAGAGAGAGAGAGAGAGAGAGAGAGAGAGAGAGAGAGAGAGAGAGAGAGAGAGAGAGAGAGAGAGAGAGAGAGAGAGAGAGAGAGAGAGAGGCTACTCTAGAGATTGCATAAGAGTAAGAAGCATAGTAAAAAATCTTGAGGATAAAATAACAAAAGCTCTTCTAAATCCTACTTGGCTTTGCTTATTTAGAAAAAATGGCAAAAATAAATTCAAATTTTATATATGATTCTTAGATTTTATCCATAAAAAATATTCTTATAATAATTTGACTATGTTCTCAATTCACTTACAAAATTGGACCTTTGAATTATTGAGAGAAAGAAATTGACTTAGAATAAAGAGAGGACTAATTGACAACCTTGTATATTGAATAGTTTCTTAGTCTTGTTGGTAAAAAAATATGATGTACAAAAGATTGATGAAATTATAATTTATCTACATATTTTATATATGGCAAATTAAAGCTAGTGGTATATGGGTGCAACTTAATGTCATGGCAATTGTATAGCCTACATGCAATTTGATAACATGAAGGTAGTATTAAAGACACAAATTTCAAAGAACCAAAAATTCAATACATTCGTGCATAATTCAAAAAAAATAGATATTCACTCAACCTAAATTAATACTGAAATTGGAATAACTATTGTTAAAGATAAGAATTCTAAAAAGTTTTGAAATAAGACTAAAAACTAAAAAGGTATTGATTAGAATAAAAAATACTTCATTCTTGCATCTATGCATATTATCTACCTTGAAGCTACATGGTGACATTCTATAGGATCTTCGACAAATGTCCAATTTATAAGATACATGTTTTAACTTATAAGACAAGTTTTCTATATATGTACTATATTATTAACTTATACTATAAGCTATTAATACATATAATATATGGCTAACTTGTTGGCTTAGTTTTTAACTAATCAATTATCCATAAATACATATAAAGATGAAATCACATTTATGAAGCTTTTAAAAAGCTTTTTTATAAGATATTATTATATTAACTTATTTTTAGATATTTATAATATCTAAATAATTATTAAAATAAATATATATTTCCATGATATTTAGCTTTTTTTTAGAAAAAATTTCATAAGAAGTAGTAATTATATGTTGAAGAAGTCAAAGATATAGTAAATTGTATTTATTATTGAAGAACAAGCACTATAAAGTCACAATACTTAACATCAACAAGGTTGCATACAAAGAGAGTATGGAACTAGATGTCTCTCATTTCTAATATCCATTATTTATAAGTAATCGTTGTTGTCCTAATGCACAACTTCCATCATTTGATGAATACATCCATCTAATATTCTACCAAGACTATCCATTTTTATCTTATTTATTAGAAGAATATATCTTAAGCATATTCTATATATTCTTAAGATCCTCTGTCCATTCATCTATCTTATTTCTTGGCCTTCTTATATACAAAAGCTAAATCTTTGACTAATAGCAACTTACCTAAATTAATATCCTTTATAATATAACTTTTACTTATTTACTTTAACAACTTTAACACTCCTACTATGCTATTAGTCAAGGCTTTGACTCTTAATGCCTTTGTCAATATGTGATGTCTATCTTTAACTAATGCCTTTGTCAATAAATCAGCAAGTATGTCTTTTGTTGCACAATACTTCATATTAATCACTCCTATTTCAATCCTCTCTCTTATAAAGTGGTGTTGAATGTCAATGTGCTTGGTCCTTGAATGATGCTTTAGATTCTTTATAAATACAAGATATCCTTGGTTGTGACATTCTATTGGAGTTACTTCCATTTGTACAACTCTAATGTCCTCCAAAAGTTGTCTTAGTCATATTGCCTCCAATGTTGATCTTGCAATTATTGGTTGTCTCTAGCAATTCCATAAAATAGCTCCCACTCCAATAAAAAATACATTCTATTGTTGACCTTCTATCATTTACATCTTTAGCCCAATCCACATCACAATAACTATGCAAATTAATGTTATCACCTCCAAGGCACAATTTGAAATGTAAAGTACTTTTTAAGTACCTCATGATTCTTTTGATGGTTGTCCAATGGATTGGTCCAGCCTTTGACAAATGTTGGCTCACAATACTCACCGCATATGTAAGATCCACTTGTGTACCAACTATTGTATACATAAGTGAATCCATTGTTGCCTTATATGGAATACCTTATATTTGATCTTCAACTTCAGTAAACTCTTCATTTGTAAGCTTCATCAACTTCAAATTAGCCTCCAAAGGTGTACTTATAGGCTTACACTCTTCTATGTTAAATTGTTTCAATATTTCTTCAATGTACTTGCTTTGGTTCATTATAATGGTCTTTTTAGCATGATCTCTCATAAATTCCACTCCTATATAATAATAAAGCTCTTCCAAATCACTTATATTATGCTCTTTTTTTTTTTAACTTTGTCTTCAATCAATATATTATCATTATAGTATAGGTTAAGATGATCAAATCATCAACATAGAGGATGACAAATAATATGAATTTACTTGATTGCATAATATACAAGAAAAGATTAGATTCACTCTTTCCAAATTCTTCATTCACAAAGAATGTATCAATACATTGATACCATGTCTTTGGACATTGCTTGAGCTCATATAAAGTTTTTTTCAACTTACAAATAAGATATTTGTCTTCTTATAGAAATCTTTGAAGTTACTCTATGTAAATATCTTTTTTTAAATTTCCATTCAAAAAAGCCATCTTCACATCCATTTGATACAACTCTAAGTCTATTGCTCCCTCAATTGTAACAATAGTTCTAATGGTGGTGAATTTGGCCATAAGAGCAAATATCTCATTAAAATCTATACCAACAACTTATAAGTAGTCTTTGGCAACCAATCTAAATTTGTATCTCACAACATTATCCATTGCATCCTTTTTGGTTCTAAATACCTACTTACAACCAATTGAAGATTGATTTGGTAGAAATTGAGTCAATTTCCATGTTCTATTGTCCATGAGTGATTTTTACTCTTCTTCCATGGTATTCTCCCACTTCATAATATTCATAGACTTTATTGCATCATACAAATTCAATGAATCAATAAAAACTACAACATTGATATGTTCTTCACTTACTTGAAGAAAGATGTGATTCTTCTATTATGTACTAAGTTATTTTCTATTTTTCAAAAGATATCTCTTTTTACTTAATGAAGCTTCACCTTCTTTCACTCTACGATTTCTTGTCAACTTCTTCTATCTTAAAACTTGCTTCTTTACATTCAAAGATTGGTATTCTTCATCATCCTCATTGTCTTCATTGTTGGTTTTAGCAATTATAGGCGTACTATGGCCTACCTTCTTTGCGTCTTCATCTTAATTTAAATTTCCACCATCATCAATGTCATCATCTTCTTCTTCTTCATTTGCTGAAATTGAAGATGCGTCCACAAACACACCATTATTCCTACTTGGATACATCTCCAAGTACTCATAAGTACTCTTATGCTTCAAAAACTCTACATCAAGACTCTTGATGATCTTTTTGGTTTCTCAACACATAAGCCTATATGCCTTGGTATCTTCAAAATATCCAAAAAATATACATTTTATACCTTTTGCATCAAGTTTGGACTTCATACAATTTGATACTTTTGCATAGATAATGCATCTACAAATCCTCATGTGTAAAACATGAGATTTCTTGCTATTTCAAGCTTTTTATGGAGTCATTGTTGTAAGAGCACTCCTTGCCATCTTTATAATGGTGTAATTTGCTCTTTTAGTAACTTGTAGAATGGGATTGAAAAACAGACTTGATAAGATTTTTATAGGCATTAATATTGAGAGTTTTTGAATAGATAATAACTTTATAAGAGCTTTGCAAAGTTGATGTTGTTTTCAATGACTCTTGTATTAGGAAAATAAAATAGGATTGACGTTTTGGATAATTTCAAGAATTTTCTAATAAATCTACAAGTAAAATTTTTTAGGTTTCTGGATATAGTTGTGCTTGATGTGTATTTTGAATTTGGATTTAATGAAATGGTTAGATTAGAAAGTATGAAGGTTTTGTGGGTTATAGTCTCGAAATTTAGGGTTTTAAGGACCAATGAGTTTTTTTTAGATATTTGTCAATTTGCTAGTTAGATTGAAATAACTTTTTTATATAGAAGTAGTCAACTTGATTTTTAATATAAATATAAAATTTGAAAGCAAAGTAATAGTTCAATAAGGAGTAATTGGCTTTGAGAGATTGGCATTAAGGTTGAAGAAAGAGGCTAACCAACACCTAAGCACATTTTTGAAGAAATCGTCAATTTAGTAATTTTAATTTTTTTCAATTTTTTTTGTGCTTATTTTCAACTTAATTATTAAGAATTACATAAAATTTGAGTTAAAATCAATGGTTCATTCATTAGTAATTGAGGTTTAAATCTGATGTTGGAATTATTTGAAATTGATTAGGGTTTGGTTTAGAATTAGGATTAGGATTTTGAATTGATTTAAGATTTGATTAGGATTACAATTTGGTTAAATTTAGGATTAGGACTTAGGATTTGATTTAAGATTTGATTAGTGTTATAGTTTGGTTTAGGTTAGGACTTATTTAGGATTTATTTAGAATTTGATTATGATTTATTTAGAATTTGATTAAGATTTGATTAGTATTTAGTTAGGATTTGTTTATGATTTTCTTAGAATTTATTTAGGATTTGATTAGGATTTTTTAAAGATTTTATCGGAGTTTTTTTAAGCTTTGATTAGAATTTGATTAGGATTTGATTAGAATTTTATTGGAATTTGATCAAGATTTGTCTAGAATTTGATTAAGAATTATTTAGGCTTTGACTATGATTTGATGAGGATTTGATCAAGGTTTGACTAAATTTTGACTAAGGTTTGATTAAGGTTTGATTAGATTTTGACGAGGATTAAATTAAGATTTTATTTTATTATTTTATTAATATCTTTATTTTAGAATATTTTTTTGAATTTCTATGTTATTTCTTTATTATTTCTTCAAAGGGTCTTTAGGAATTCTTTGTATTTTTTATATAATTCCTTTGAAATTTTAATTGAATTTGATTAATGTTTGATTATATTTGTTAATCTTAAATTTTAATTTATTTGAGAATCTATTAGAATTGTTAAAACTTGTTGTTATAATTTTATCAAGATCTAAGCCACTTACCATGGATTGGAGCTCTTTCATACTTTTGGTATTCAAATGATCAAGTCATTGATGCCAAATTCCAAATTTGTCTTGATCATGTAGATAATCAACAAATGTTGTCACTTCTACTCTATTCACCTTCATACAATTGATGAAGTAGTGGTTGCCATCTCTAAGGTCTTTAGTAACATGTTATCCATCCAATTTCTTCACAAAACATCCATTCTTATCAAATTGAATCTTACAACCATATGATATAAGTTTACTCAATGAAATGAGGTTCTTCTTTATCTTTAGCACATGTGAGACCTCTTTCAACTTGATTCTCTTGATTTGGTCCTTTATAACTATTTCTACAAAAATGGATCCAATTCCAATAGCTTATACCATGCCATTGTCTTCCAACCAAACTTTGGTTGCTAAAATTTCTTCATAAGTGTCAAATACTTATATGGTGTCATATGCTTAGTAGCATCCAAATCTATAATCCACTTAGACATAGCAGCCATGGAGGCTCCTTCACTAGCCATGAAAGTATAGTTATTTCCATCAAAGTTATCACAAGCATTGTTTGTATTTTTTTTATTTTTTTTTTAGCTTTGTAGTAATTTCTAATAAAGTAACTTAATTTTTTACAAATATAGCAATTTTTTATGTTGCTTTTGGAATTATCACATTGGTAAAAATAACTACATTTGCCTTGTCTTGAAAATAAAATAAAATCATTACTTTGAAGCTCTTTTTCTTTTCTCTTCGTTACTTCATGAGCAAGCATTGATGTAACATAATTCATGGTGAGCTCTTTCACGATGATAGACTCCAATACCATAATGAGATAGTTGTAGGACTTAAGAAGGCTCATGAGCAATGTCAATAGAATCTCTTTATTATCAATGGCTGGTCAATAATTTGTCACGGCCATAATCATGTAAGCTAATAATTACATATTGAAATAGGTAGAAGTAAGTAAAAGTAGATAAAAGTAAGTTAATTCTATAGTATTTAATATAGAAGCTTCCTAGAAACTTCCTAGATGCTGCTTTGACTTCATAGGTATCTTTAATTGACTTTTTGGATTAGAAACGTGGTCAACAAGTTGGCCATGTGCCACACATGTTGTTAGCTTGAAGATCAAGCTAACTATGTGGCCCACACGTAGAAAAACTTGCCTTGTAAGTCAAGGCATGTGTCCTACAAAGTCAACACATATTGGAGGTCCTATAGAACGTCGCCACGTAGCCTTTAGTTAGATAGTATATATAGAGACAAGAGTGAAGGCTTCTTCACTCTTGTCAACTCTTTTCTTGCTTCTAGTCCAGGTTCAAGAGTCTTTAGTTTCTTGTCTTGTGGCAATAGCCATTCCAATTTCCTTTTAATATACCTACTTGTTTATATTTTGACTTATTATATTGAGATAGCCTTTTGGTGTATATTTTCCCTCATCGAGTCTTTGTCCTTGACAGATTGACAAGAGTACACTTACAATATCAGAGCTTTGTTTTTTCTTGAGTAAGAGTGGATTACCCCTTTCTCTTGACAAGACATAAGCGTATTAGAAGTTTGCGGATTACCCACTTCTAAACTGATATTGTTCTTAGTATCTTCTTTGTTATCAAGTCTTTCTTTTCTTTTGTCTTGAGCAATATCAAACAAATTTTTCTTCTTAGTGTCATTATGGCAGAGCTTGTTGAAATGAAGAGTGCAATGGCACAAATGCAAGAGCAAATGAGGGAGTTAATGCTTGCGATGCATCAACTCAATTCACCAACACATGAAAGAACAAGAATAGCAGAAAGTGGAGATATAGAGATGATCGGAGCTGCTTCAACATCTACAACAAATCACGTTCCTTCTCCAATTGTACAACACCTTATAAGCACTAGAGAACCAAGAATTGCCTTACCTGAGAAATTTGATGGTACGAGATCAAAGTTTCGAGGGTTCATCAATCAAGTACAATTGGCAATTGAACTTCAACTGCAAAGCTATCCAACTCCAGGATCACAAGTCAGGTTTATTGGCACTCTACTTTCTGGTTCTGCATTATCGTGGTTTTCGTCTTTTCTTGAACAACGAAATCCAATATTGGATAATTTGGAAGCTTTTTTGGTGGAGTTTCGATCTATGTATGGTGAACACGATGCAACTCGTGTTGCAACAAATAAGATCCGAATTCTGTGACAAAGAAATCGCTCAGTAACAGTATATGCTTCACAATTTTGACAACTTGCAATTGACATCAAGTGGGATGATGCTGCACTTATTAGTCAATTTCTTTATGGATTGCAATACGAAGTAAAGAAATTGATGCTCAACTTACCTGATCCTCAAACTTTGAGTCAAGCAATCGATTTTGCGATAAAATGTGATAATCGACTTTTCGAATTTCGATCCGAGAATCATTCACGGGAACCTCAACGTTATTACTCAATGGCAACATCAACATCTTTGCCAAACGTACATTCAGAAGTAGAAGACATGCAAATTGACGCGGTACGTTTTAAACCCCTAACTGAGCAAGAAAAGATTCGTCGTCGTCAAGAAGGATAATATTTTTATTGTAGAGAACCTAAACACACTGCTCAACATTGTCCAAAGAAACGACGCAACTATAAAATGAGGGGTACGACGGTCAAAGAAGACAACATGTCGGAAAACGGATTCGTCCAGCTACAATAAGGACCGTGCAGCTGGAACCTTGTACAATTCCTAATGAAGGTCCTATCCTCTCCTCAGAATCCTCTCCTTGTTTTATAATAGACTTATATTTAGGACCTAAGAATTACAAAGCCTCTGCTTTATTAGATTCGGGAGCCTCAGCATGTTTTTTAGATGAACAATTTGTTAAAAGTCGTAAAATACCCTTTGTACAGAAACCTAAACCACTACATGTAGAAGTCATAGATGGTCGTCCCTTGTCTTCTGGAGATGTCACTCATGAAACTCATCCTATAAAAGTAACAATAGACGGTCATGATAGCTACATAGCTTTTAACATAATTAAATCCCCATCTAATCCAGTTATTTTAGGTTTATCCTGGCTAGAAAAATATAACCCTCGAATAGATTGGAATTCGCATAAACTTGACTTTCCCCAAAGCGTTATTAATAGTTCTACCAACCAAGTAAAAAATTATAAGTCTAGTATAATAAAACCCGTACTGATAGGTGCAAAAGCATTTATACACACAGCAAAAGAAGGATCAACTTTTGCTATTTATGCTGCACCTATTTCTGAAAACATAAAGACTTCAATTGGCATTCCAAGTCAATATCAGGAGTATCAAGACGTTTTTGAGAAAAAGAATGCAGATATTCTTCTTGAGCATCGCCCATATGATTGTTCAATCGACCTCAAGGAAGGAACTCAGCCACCATTTGGACCAATTTACAGTTTATCGTAAGATGAGATGGCTGAACTCAAGACATATATTGACGAGAATTTAGCGAAGAATTTTATACGCCATTCAAAATCTCCAGCAGGAGCTCCAATTCTATTCGTAAAGAAAAAAGATGGATCTTTACGAATGTGTGTTGATTATCGAGGACTCAACAAGATCACAATCAAGAACAAGTATCCATTACCTTTGATATCAGGACTCCTTGACCAGTTGAATCAAGCTAAGATCTATACAAAAATAGATCTAAGAGGAGCATATAAACTAGTACGGATCAGAAAAGGAGATGAATGGAAGACTGCGTTTCGAACCAGGTATGGACATTTCGAATATAATGTCATGCCCTTTGGACTCACGAATGCACCAGTTGCTTTTCAACATCTCATGAATGATGTATTTCGTGAATTCTTAGATAATTTTGTCGTCTGCTATCTAGACGATATCCTGATCTATTCTAAGAACGTCGAAGAACATGAAATACATGTTCGTCAAGTATTACAAAAACTTAGAGATGCAGGATTGTACGCCAAGATGGAAAAGTGTGTATTTCACACTACTCAAGTTGACTTTTTAAGATACATCATTTCAAATGATGGTCTCATGATGGATTCTAAAAAAGTCCAAACAATCATGGATTGGAAGATTCCAAGGACAGTAAGAGATGTCCAATGTTTCTTGGGATTTGCCAATTACTATCGGATCTTCATCAAAGATTTCTCACGAGTTGCAGCTCCACTTACACGCTTGACTAGTAAAGATAAATTCTAATGGAATCAAGAAGCGGAAGCAGCATTTGAAGCCTTGAAGACATCGTTTGTCTCTGCACCAGTCTTATATCGTGTTGATTTTTCCAAGGCATTTTTTATGGAAACAGATGCATTAGATTTTGCCTTGGGTGCAGTTTTATCACAAATGGGAACAGATGACAAACTTCATCCGATAGCTTTTCATTCAAGAAAATTCTAAGCAGCCGAGATCAATAATGAGATCCACGATAAAGAACTTCTTGCGATCGTGGATTCCTTTCAAGAATGGCATCATTATCTAGAAGGCGCTTCTAGTCTAGTCACTGTATATACAGATCACAAGAACCTCAAGTATTTCATGTCAGCATGCGTGTTGAATCGTCGTCAAGCTCGTTGGAGTATGTCTTTGTCAAGATTCAAGTTCATTATCACTTATCGGCCAGGAAAACAACAAGGTTTGTCTGATGCCCTATCTAGACGTTCTTATTTTGCACCAAAAGAAGGAGATGCAGCTTTTGAGCAACAAAGAACGGTCCTCTTGAAACCGGAGCAATTTCATCTTCGAGCAATGAAATCAACATTGACTGTTGATTCAACTTTTCTCAAGCAAATCCAGTCCAGTATGTCCTCAGACCCTCTTGTTTATGATATCGAGAATAATTCTTCCAAGTCTCATGATCCTTCTAAGTTCGAGTTCAAGAATAATCTATTATATTTTGAAGGACGCCTATATATTCCAGAAGGAAAAGCACGTTTACGTGTTCTTCAAGCACGTTGTCGTATAACGTGCTTTCCTGCTCGAGAACGCGCCGGGCGTCTGGCTGTAGAAGGTAGTATGGAGATTCGCCGATAGTCAAGCAGTCTATCAGTTTTTGACTGCTGGAATATAAACGACTGCAACAATGTACCGTAAATCTATACGGGTGCTCTTCGACTGCTTGTCGGAGTCCTTTTTGCCCCAGCCGGTAGGTCTCTAGACGTTACAGAGAACCCAGTACAATCCAAACTGTTAACCTTCAATACTGCTTTGTACTTACGATCTTGTATCCACTGACTGTCTTGTTAGATTAACCCAATAAATTTCATTCACTCCGCATACTCAATCCTATAGACACCCTTTTAATCCTTCAATCACAGACGTAACTCGATTTCACAAAACAGTCAAGAGTATTCAAACCCACTTCATTTAAAAATCCCGATTCACCATTACAACACTGACTTCAGCAGCGATTGCCTCAGTCTTCCCCAAAACTCTACGAAGAAGAAAAATCCAAATCCTATGTCTTTCCTTCCCCGACCCGAAGCATGAAGCTCCTCTCTCTAATTCCCTTGATCTTCAAAAACCTCCCATCCCCCCAAAATAAAAACCCACACCACTCCAAAACTATATCCCCCCTAACCTTATCTTCTGAATTTCTTCAATCTTCCGTCTTAGATCCGGAATTGGCTCCCACCTCAAGCTAGGATCCAAAATTGGCTCCCACCTCAAGCTTTCTCCTCCATTTTTACCTTTAAAAAATCCATTTACCGAAAACAACGTTCCCTGAGACGGCACAGAGAACAGGACAGCCTGAAACAGAATCGAACCCCGTAATCGGGACCACATTGAGTCGCCCGACCAATTCAGGTCCTATATTGGGAAAGATGCCCGTAGTAACCTGGATGTTCTCGTAATTGGGTCAAATTGGTCCTCGCGTCAGATTGGCTAAGACCCGTAGTAAGACCTGGATTTTCCGTAACTAGACTGGATTGGGTTGCCCCACCAATACAGGTCTCATATTGAGTAAGAGGACCCGGATTGGATTCTCGAAATTGGATCCAATTGGCTCCTCGAACCCGTCGTGTGAATTGGTCCTTCTCTTCCTGCTGACTCTCGTTATTGGAATCGAACGGGGCATTCCAGTATGCCCCGGCTGACTATAACGGAGTCACTGAACCTGACCACTCAGTATTTGTACTGGAGTTGGTCGATGCTCCCAATATTCGAGATAACTGAATATTAATAAAATTCCCCTTTCTTTTTATTTTCACTGTATACTCGTGTTACAACACGACATCCACCCCCTCTGAACCTGTGCATCCTCCGGTATGCACCAATTTACCCAATTGCTGTTTGATTCAGAATATATCCCCTACGTCTTTGTCCAGTTCGTCTTCGTCACCTTCATTATCCATATCACTTTCATCTTCTTGCTGCGGAATCTCTGTACCTTCATTAAGGTCTTCCATATTCATCTCTGCGTGTCTTCGTTTAAATATTTTTACTCTCTTCCCTGCAATTGGTATTTTCAATTTTGTACCATCTAACTCCCGTAATGAATAAGTCGCATTATCATGAACAGTTGTTACAACATATGGTCCAAACCAACGTTTTGAAAATTTCCGCAAAGTACTATGTTGATTATCCAGACTATTGTCATAAACAAGTACCCAGTCACCTTCCTCGATTGCTTTTGGTCTCAATCGATGTTGCTTATCGAATCGCACCTTGTTTTGTAACCTTGCTCTTTTTAACCTTTCCAATGCTATCTGGACATCTTCCGTTCTTTGCTCCAATTGTCGAATCCTAATAGCCAGAAGTTCTTCTCTTGTCAATCCATCTTCCCATGGTAGCATACTCCAAGTAAGTACCTTTTCTTCAATCGGCATAATTGGTTTTTGACCTGTCATAAGTTCTACTGGCATATATCCTATCACCGAACTATGTGTTGTTCGATCAGCCCATAATGCAAATGACAAAAGCCGTGGCCACTCTTTAACCTTCCCATTACAAGCTTTAACCAATGCTTTCACAATCGGCGGGTGACCGCGTTCGCTTTTCGCATTTCCTTTCGGATTATAAGCAGTAGTAAGTGATAGTTTAACTCCACATTTTTCAAAGAACTTACGAGCTTCTTGTGCATTTAATTCTCCACGATCTGCAGTGATTTTTCCTACGCACCCGTAACAGCAAATGACATCTTCAAGCAAAAACCTACAAATCCCTTCTGTAGATTTTGTCCTCAATGCTCTTCCTTCTACTTGATTTGATAAATCTTCACGAGCTAAAACCAAATATCTCATCTGCCATAACCCAACCCGCATAATAACCAAATCAACAACCCATTTAAAATGAATAGCCAGAGGATACGTAGGATGAAGACCATCTCGATGTCGGATATTAGAATACGATTGACAGATTTCACATGACTCTACAAATGAGAGCACATCTCGATACATATTTTTCCACCAATATCGTTCCTTGAGTTTAGCAAAAGTAGCCCAGATTCCTCTATGGCCTGCCCATAAACTATCATGAAACTCTTTTAATAATTTTAGTTTTTCTTTTCTTTTGCCTATCACTCGTTGTGGCATCCCAATTCCTTTCTTCAGTCTCTTCCATAAGAATCCATCTCGAAGTAAAAATCCATATGCTTTTTTTCTTATTTATTTGAATTTTTCTGTAGAGCAATTCCCCTGCTTAGACAAGGTATTCAAATAATGACCAATATCCAATAATTCTCCTTCATAAGATTCTTCAAGAAATAGCTTGTCTTCTCTGTTGAGATTTGATATTGAATAGAATTTCAATCCGACATCATCAATGTCTTCAACCATTTCGTCCTCTCTCTCGTATCTTGCTCGAGATAGCATGTCTGCTACTAAATTGTTCTTTCCAGTGATATGCTTAAATTCTGGATTTAGTGACTTAATATAAGCAATCCATCTCAACATTGCAATATCTGGCGTTGAACAGTTAATAATCATTCCAAGCAATGGCAAGCAATCTGTTTCAATTACTACTACTGCCCCAATCAAATAGTCCTTTTCAGCTTTCATAGCCGAAACGACTCCCCAAAGTTCTCTTTTGACTTGCGAATATGCACGCTAACGAATACTTAAAACTTTAGCTCCAAATCGAACTGCAAATCTACTCCCATTCAAATCATCTTGACCCACAGCCCATCCAACGGCAATTGGACTAGCGTCTACAGTAAGAATCACTGGTCTATTGCACTTATAATCAACCTTCCTCAATATTGGAGGTGACATCAAAAATTTCTTCAATCTTTGCATTGCCTGAATATGCCTTTCTTCCCATTCAAATCGGTAACCCTTGCGTAACAGTTCATATAATGGATCCGCTATGTGAGCAAAATGAGGGATCCAGATTCGATAAAATACACATGCACCCAAAAACCTGCGAACCTCTGTTAAAGAACCACAATCCTCTTTCATCCTTCCAATTGCATCAACTTTAGTCGGATCTGGTTTTCTTCCATAAGATCCGCATAAATGTCCAACAATTACAACCTCTCGCACTTCAAATACGGACTTCATACCCGATAATGTAAGATGAACTTCTCCAAGCCGAGTTAAAATCTTTTCGCAATCTTGTATATGATCAACAACATATCTGCGACACTCCCTCGTATCTAAAGTTTCATCCTTATCTCCTTCTTTGCACCCTTTTATAGGAACATCATCCAGAAAAGGCACAGTCTTTTCCGGGATAAAATCTCTCAATACCTTATTCATCCCATTCATCATATGCACAATTGAGTTGGTCGCGCCTTGAGGAAGAGTGCACATTCTAACCAATCCAAGCGGTATTTTCATCGTTGTCATATCTCTACTTCCTTCGGCAAGTTGAAATTGATCATAACCTGAATACAAATCACCCATTGAATAGATCGCCCTTCTAGCAAACGCCTCAGCAAATTCATCCACAATAGGTCCAATTCCTGCATTCCTGACAGTTACAGCATTCACCGGCTGCATATCTTGAATAAACCACAGTGACCCATTCTTCTTAGGTACCGTAAACCATCGACTAGAATATGGCACAAATGAAGGTTCTAATATTTTCATCTTTATCTTTTCTTTCAATAGTTCGACCAATTTAGGTAAATGTGCCCTCGGTACTGGAATTGGTCTTAGATTCCAAAGTACATGCGGTACAGTGAAGATAACCATAGGTGTTATAATATTTGGATCCACACACCCAATTTCATGAGATTTGAAGGCAAACGATCTACCTTGTTTAGCCAACATCTTTTCGAAGCAAGTAATTTCCTCCGGCAATAAAGAACCATCAGAACCAATCTTCAATTCTTCAAAAGTCTCTTCAGTAAACTGATGTCCAATACTCATTGGATCTCTTAAACTTGCTTCTTTTGATGCTTCTCCCATTTGTTCTTTAGAATCCTCTGGTAATGGTCCGGCAACAGGCTTTACCTTCTTATTTGCCGTTTTATATCTCGTCTCTACTGTGACTTCTGGTGCTTGAAAAGATTCAAGCATGGTATAAACCTCTCTCGAATGAATCTCAACAATCTTATCATTATCTCCTAACCCAATAGATGTAATCAATTCCAATGAATCTTCCAGCCCATTTTCTTCATAAACACCCAAAATCCTCTCATCATCTTGCAATGTACCTATCTTGCGTAACTGTCCTTCAATATCATATAATCTTTTTCTTTCTTTTCTTTTAAAATCTTCAACTTTCTTATACATAATATTTCCATTCTCCAATATACCAATAAAACTCGCATCAAAGGCACCTTCATCTCGCAAGAGTACCTCCTCTTTTGTACCTCCATAATCTCACTTTACAGTGGTACCTCCCCAAAATCCTTAAATCCTTCAACAATCTTTGGCAATGGTTTCTCCCTCAACCTATCTCGATTCCGTTCATGGTTAAGAGGTACTGTTAGAAATTGTACAGCTTTCCTCCCATCTTCGCTCCGTACCCTTGCATAAGCAGAACCATCGTCAAGTACCTTTGTTTCCATCCGTGTTGCCGTGATATAAGGTTGTCCTAAAATCAACGGATAAGACGTTGTATCTTGAACGAAGAAATGTTGCTCCGTAGCAACATCCTCAATCCGAATTTTGACATCTGGACAAGCTCCATATAATTCGCCTCGTGTGTTATTAGCTGCTCGTATTGCCCATCCATGTTCCATATCAATTGGCCATTTTTGCTTCTTATAAAGATCTTTAGACATGAGATTTATTTCAGAACCATGGTCCACCAAAGCAACTATTGGTTCTTCTATATCTCCTACCTTCACCAATACCTCAGTAGTTGCCCTTGCCCAATGCTTTCGAGTATAATGGCTCAAAGTTTCCATTTCCTTGTCACTAGAATCTTCGAAACGTACTCGTTGATTATACCCATTCTTTTCATTTATTGGTTGCTTGTAACCAATATCAACCTCTTCTTCATCTCTACATATTCTTGCGTCAATAGCATGATTCATTCCAGTTTCGCTCATTAATTGCCTCTTTCGCTTAATGCTGTCAATGATAACATCATGAAACTCCTTCTTTGTAATTCTCAAGACTTCTTTCAATGTGAATTCCACCTTAGCGTTTAATATACGTTCTTCCAACACCCCTTTCAAATTTGTTGCTGCTTCAATGTCAGAAAGTAGCTTATAAGCAATTGATTTGCCCTTATCTTTTGTCTCCGTTGTTTTTTCTCCCAATGATGCTGAGGTATCCTTTACAGGCAATTCTTGTGAAGCTGCCTCCCGAGCCTTGTCTCCTCGAGTTTGCCTCTTAAAAGAATTTCCTTCCCTAGTATCATCAAAATTTCTTCGTCTTTTCTCTTCCATCAAAGCTTCATGTTGGCTCTTAGCAATATATGCATGAACTGAAAGAGACTCAACGGGATCCTCCCAACCTGTTCTTCCTCGTATTGTAGCTGCAGTTCTCAATAACGCTTCTCGAGGTAATTTCCCTTCTTGCATTGTAGAAACGGCAGAAGCCCAAAACTCACTAGTTTCCGTACTTCCACCAATTTCATCATCTACTCTAGCACCATAACTTGCACTTTCTCGTGCTACTGTTTCATGCCCTTTTAAGTAATCTTGAACCAATGCTCTCATTCCTCCCTTGCCAAAATTGTTTTGAAGAAGATCCTCCCTATCTTTCAATGCTATCTTCCCATCTTTCCAGCAAATAATTCCCTGCCGTATCATATTATTAAATTCATTGCAATCTTTTCTAGTGTGTGAAGCATCATCACACCAAATGCATCTTTGTACATATCCTTGTTTTGAAACATTCTTCGAATTGTTTATAGAAGTATTCTCTTCAAGTCTTGCCAATTTGATTTGAAGATCTCGCATTCCTCGTATAATTTCTTCCATACCCATATCTGTTTTCTTTGACAAGGATGTCGAAGGTTGAACTGTAGGCATTGTCGGTGGTGTAGTACGTACTGGAGCTTTGGATGCTTGTACTTGTTTCGGAATATTACTCCTATCCTTCCTCCTTTCTTTTTTTGTAAGCAACCCCACCGCATCTTCAACGTTCTTCCACTTCGTTGTCAATCCTTCATCTTCTTCTTTGTCTTCAAGAAGGGGTTCTAATTTCTCTTGTAATTCTCCATCAGCAGCTTGAAGAAATAAATCAACTTTGTTCGGCTCCAATGTCAATTTTTCTACCTTCGATAATTGAGAGTACTGCCTCTCAAATTCCCTTAGTAGCTCTGTTGCTTGCAAATTCTTATTGGGCCGTTCAATCCATCCCAAAAATAGCTTCTTAGTAACGCGATCAGCATCTTCCAAGAAATATTCGTCTTTCAATGCATGTGAAAAATCCTCCCATGAATTTCCACAACGATCTGTAATCGATGTAATGTGGTCCCTTACCTCCGGTATCGTGGCAAGTCTAAATAGTGCAACCATTTTCTTCTCAGAAACCCGATTTAATTCCATTTCACGAACATAACATCTTAAATACCTTGAAATATTCCTCCCATCAAATTGATCAATTTTATTGACCACTGCTTGCAATGCTTTGGTTGCCAAAGCTTCCTTTCGATCATTGCTTTGCTGTTGCTGCATTGACAATGAGAAGGCTTGAAACAAACTAGCAATAGACCGATCCATGTGCATACCTTGTCCTTTAGAAGACTCCCCACCAGAAATTTCTCCCAAAAATCCTTCAAAATTTTTATTTTCGTTTTCCATAAAAAATAAAGATAAAATCAACCGAAATCTAATACCTTCTACCTCAAGCTTTCACGTCGGGTTCACCACTTATGTCGTATTACGTGCTTTCCTGCTCGAGAACGCGCCGGGCGTCTGGCTGTAGAAGGTAGTATGGAGATTCGCCGATAGTCAAGCAGTCTATCAGTTTTTGACTGCTGGAATATAAACGACTGCAACAATGTACCGTAAATCTATACGGGTGCTCTTCGACTGCTTGTCGGAGTCTTTTTTGTCCCAGCCGGTAGGTCTCTAGACGTTACAGAGAACCCCGTACAATCCAAACTGTTAACCTTCAATACTGCTTTGTACTTACGATCTTGTATCCACTGACTGTCTTGTTAGATTAACCCAATAAATTTCATTCACTCCGCATACTCAATCCTATAGACACCCTTTTAATCCTTCAATCACAGACGTAACTCGATTTCACAAAACAGTCAAGAGTATTCAAACCCACTTCATTTAAAAATCCCGATTCACCATTACAACACTGACTTCAGCAGCGATTGCCTCAGTCTTCTCCAAAACTCTACGAAGAAGAAAAATCCAAATCCTATGTCTTTCCTTCCCCGACCCGAAGCATGAAGCTCCTCTCTCTAATTCCCTTGATCTTCAAAAACCTCCCATCCTCCCAAAATAAAAATCCACACCACTCCAAAACTATATCCCCCCTAACCTTATCCTCTGAATTTCTTCAATCTTCCGTCTTAGATCCGGAATTGGCTCCCACTTCAAGCTTGGATCCGAAATTGGCTCCCACCTCAAGCTTTCTCCTCCGTTTTTACCTTTAAGAAATCTATTTACCGAAAACAACGTTCCCTGAGACGGCACAGAGAACAGGACAGCCTGAAACAGAATCGAACCCCGTAATCGGGACCACATTGAGTCGCTCGACCAATTCAGGTCCTATATTGGGAAAGATGCCCCACCAATACAGGTCTCATATTGAGTAAGAGGACCCGGATTGGATTCTCGAAATTGGATCCAATTGGCTCCTCGAACCCGTCGTGTGAATTGGTCCTTCTCTTCCTGCTGACTCCCATTATTGGAATCGAACGGGGCATTCCAGTATGCCCCGGCTGACTGTAACGGAGTCACTGAACCTGACCACTCAGTATTTGTACTGGAGTTGGTCGATGCTCCCAATATTCGTGATAACTTAATATTAATAAAATTCCCCTTTCTTTTTATTTTCACTGTATACTCGTGTTACAACACGACAACGTCAAGACTTTCCAGCAGCAGGGCCCTTTGGATATAATAAGACTTTGGAACTCATATCAAGAGATTTTTGGTGGCCTCAAATGTGGAAGTCCGTCAAAGACTTTGTACAATCATGTGATATTTGTTCAAGATCAAAAATTCCTTGTCATCGACCTTACGGACTTCTTCAGCCATTACCTATACCAGAACAACCATGGTCTTCTGTTTCTATGGATTTCATCACAGATCTTCCAAGCTCAAGATCTTATGATTCTATATTTGTGATAGTAGATCGTTTCACCAAGATGGCACACTTTGTGCCATGTACAAAATCTATCACAAGTGAAGAAACAGCTAAGCTTTTCATTGATAATATCTTTCGCTATCATGGATTACCTAAAGATATCATATCAGATAGGGGATCTCAATTTGTGTCAAGATTTTGGAGGATCCTTTTCAAGATTTTAAAAGTGGACATAAAGCTATCTTCGGCTTTCCATCCTCAAACTGATGGACAAACAGAGCGCGTAAACCAAGTCTTGGAGCAATATTTAAGGTGTACTATCAACTACCAACAAGATGATTGGACAACCCTTCTGCCATTGGCAGAGTTTGCTTATAATAATATGGTACATTCTTCCACGCAACAAACACCTTTCTTTGCCAATTATGGCTATCATCGACGACTTAATACTTTTGATTTTTCAAAAGTTGATAATCCTGCAGCAGAAGATATGGCAAATCGGTTGTCAGAGTTACATGCAATAATGAAGACACAATTGAAGGAAGCTCAAGAACGACAAAAGATAAACGCAGATCTATATCGTAAGGAGCAACCACAACTCAACGTGGGTGATAAGGTATGGCTACTTCGTCGCAATATCAAGACTACTCGACCTTGTGACAAGTTGGACTATCGTAGGCTTGGCCCCTTTTCTGTTTCTGAACAGATCAACCCAGTTGCATATCGGTTACATCTACCGGAGTCAATGAAGATCCATCATGTATTCCACGTGTCTCTTCTTGAACCATATAAGACAGTGGATATACAAGGAAGAAGACAAATGCCACCGCCTCTTATAGAAGTAGATAATAATGAAGAATTTGAGGTGGAAGAGATATTAGACTCAAGGCGGCGCCGAAATAAGCTGGAATATCTTGTTCATTAGCGCGGATATGATATTAGTGAACGCACATGGGAGCCATCCAGGAATCTAGCAAATGCATCAGCTAAAGTCAAAGTTTTTCATCAACGACATCCATCAAAACCAAGATGAAAATCTCTCTTATAAAAGAGACAAGATTGAGGCAAGATAACATTCAATTTCCTATCCTTGTTTGTAACTTCTTTGCATTTGTGACGCTAATTAGATGGAGAGCCAACAACCAGCAGATTCAACTCAAGAACCTTCGTTTGCTGACTTACCGGATGAGACATTACGATTGTCACAACCTTCAAGAAGACGCAATCGAGATGAAGATCTTCAAGAATGACATGTTCTTCTTCGAACAGATGGTGAGATACAACGCGTTTGGTATCACGATTTGGGAAGGGACTCTCGATGTTTGGTGATTTTGCTAGAAGTAGGAACAACTCCTGATGGTGTTCCAAATATTCTATTCGAAGGAAGTTACGAAGGCCTCAACAATGATCAAATAACTGGGTGGTCTTCCTGCCCTGGTATGGGACACTATCGATGGTTGAGAGGCCCTATCAATCATCTTCGAAGAGAACAGAGATCAGAGTATGTGGCAAATACAATTCGTCGCATCATAGATTTCTTCAACATATGATGACCGCTCCTCGTGGAACTCGTCTCTAGAAAGGAGGGTAATGTCACGGCCATAATCATGTAAGCTAATAATTACATATAGAAATAGGTAGAAGTAAATAAAAGTAGATAAAAGTAAGTTAATTCTATAATATTTAATATAGAAGCTTCCTAGAAACTTCCTAGATGCTGCTTTGACTTCATAGGTGTCTTTAATTGACTTTTTGGATTAGAAACGTGGTCAACAAGTTGGCCATGTGCCACACATGTTGTTAGCTTGAAGATCAAGCTAACTATGTGGTCCACACGTAGAAAAACTTGCCTTGTAAGTCAAGGCATGTGTCCTACAAAGTCAACACATATTGGAGGTCCTATAGAACGTCGCCACGTAGCCTTTAGTTAGATAGTATATATAGAGACAAGAGTGAAGGCTTCTTCACTCTTGTCAACTCTTTTCTTGCTTCTAGTCCAAGTTCAAGAGTCTTTAGTTTCTTGTCTTGTGGCAATAGCCATTCCAGTTTCCTTTTAATATACCTACTTATTTATATTTTGACTTATTATATCGAGATAGCCTTTTGGTGTATATTTTCCCTCATCGAGTCTTTGTCCTTGACACAATTGCTAGTTGCTTTACAGGTACTTTTATCTTGTTGTCATGAGCCATGAGGTCATCTCCTTCTTCCATCTTTATCATAAAGAATTTGTTCCTGGTCTAGAGAATATTAGCACAGTTTTTGTAGAATAGATATTAGTTTGTTTTTGTAAGATATTGATAAAATAGACTAATAGTCCATAGAATATTAAGTTCATGAAGATGGATGGTTAATTTAGTTATTAAAAGTGGTTAATTAGAGGATTACAATTAGAATCTGGGAATAGAGAGTAAGTATATAGGAGTTGTAGAAGTTAGTTTGAGGGCCAGACTATGATAGCCATGAGCCGAAGTAAGCTTGGTGCTACTTCTTTGTTTCTTTGTTATTGAAGAATAATGGATAGTTTCTGAATTCTATGAAGTGAATCTGTAGAATAAATCAGAGATTGATTTATGAATTATTGATTATGTAATTGAAGTACTGTGTGGTTAAATTATTGCAAGAAGATATTGGAATTTTGTTATCAGATTCTATGGGAGATTGTTAATGGATGAAAGATTATGATTATTTTTTATTGAGAATTGTGTGTGTTTTGATAGAAGAAGTCTATGCTTACAAAAATTGTGTGAAGTCAAATTGTTTGGAATGAAAGTCTATTATTTTTGATGTTGAAAGGAATTTATGTATTTGGAGCAATCTTTTAAGATAGTGCAAGAGTTGTATTTTGTTGTTATCAGAGATTACAGAATACTATTAGGAAGTAGAAAGCATTATAGTATTCTTTGGTGTATTCAAAATATGGTTAATTATGTGATCTTAATAAGTAGAACTCATGTACTTAGTCTTTTCGTACGTTTGAATCTCCTGATACAGGTTAATTCTGAAAGAAATTTGTAGAATAAGTAAAACAACTTTTACATTTTGGCGCCACTATCGGAGATTGACAATAGCATTGAGTGTTAGGAATTAACTATCGGATGAGTAGATAGGAAATAGAAAGCAGACGCAGTAGAATATAATGATAAAGTATGGTTATTAAGAGTGAGAAGTTAATAATAAAGAAAATACGGTAGTCGAAAGAAAGAATAGAGAGATTACAAGTAAGAAATTTTTTTTGTAATGAGCAAGAAAAAAAGTTAAAAAAGAAACATCCATAGAGTTGGATTAAGCCATGGTTGCATGCCTGTTGGCACACCCGAGTGTACCTAGAAGGTAATTGACAATTAATATTTCAGAAGTATATACTGTTAGAGAAATTACTAAGAGCACTCATGGAGAATTGAATCAATATACCATTGTTTTCTGTGAGGCCGTTGTCGTGTTGTGATTCGGCTATTATATGAAAATAATGTAATTATGTACTTTATATATAATTTATTAAGTAACATGGTGAGAGCCATGTTAGTAGATCTTAGTTGATTGCAGAATATAATTTGATTATTACTTTGAGAAGAGGTTGTTTAAAAAGATTACTATAGAATTTGTATAACTTTAATTTCCTTTTGATAGTGGCTTTTAAGATTGGTTTTGATTGATAGTAGCTTCTAAATATTTAGAGTCACCTTTGTTAGACATTGGTGACATTTGAAAACTTATTTTGGTTCTTTTATTTGGTGTTTAGAGCATACATTATGTAAATCTTATAAGAAAAAGGATTGAAGAAGGATTTTGGTAGCAAAGGGAGTAATTAGGGCACCAATATAGATGAATGGAGATGAAAAATAAAAATCTCCATTCCTATTGGTCAAAAATCATGACCAATGGGCTTTGAGGAGGCTGCCTGAGGCCATATTAGGGATTAGGGTTAGTTTCTCGAGGCATTCAAACTTTGAAGGCTATGATCAGAAGGTTTAGGTTTTTGATTAAGATTTTGGTGCAAGTTTTGTGTCATTTGGGGTTTTTATGAAGAAGTTATAGGTGCTCAAAGTTAAGGTGTTAGTTTTGGACCTACTGTCACTCTTTTGGGCATAACACATGCGTTCGGATGGCAATTGAGGATCGGCGACCGTGACTGAAGAGATCACTTTTGCGGCTATACTTTTTACATACTGCTTACTGGATTCTAAATTAAAGTGAAGGAGTTATTGGATTTTGAAGTCAGCACATGCAATCTAAGGGTAGTAAGTAAACCGATTTACTAGTGTTTGTTTCTTGAGCTATATCTTGAGCAATTTGACAAGGTTTTGACTCAAAATTTCAAGGGATGTGTAATTTCATGTTAGTAAACTTTATGCATAAGTTTTATGACATTTGGAGTTCGGATTTTTGAGATATAAGGAAAATAGTTTTTCGGGTGCTTGTAAATTAGGGTTTGGAGTGTCTTCTAGGGTTTCTGAGATGCCAGAAGATCGGGAGTGAATTTTCGGTTTTTTTTTTTGTGGTAAAATTTAAGGGTAAATTCTACCAATCTTGTTAATTTGAAACAATTTGAACGGTTAGATCAATAGTTATGATTTTCTAAAGTTTGGGGCGAGAAAACCCTTTGCGGGAAAAATATGTTTTGAAGGGATTTTTTTATATTTGGAGTTTTATACAAAAATAAGGGAGTTTTGGAAGCCAAGAAAAGTATCATATAAAGGTGTAAGGTACACTCTCTATAGCTAAATACCTAGTGTATTCCCAGATAGCAAATCATGCCATACGACAGAGTTAACTTCGAGTAGGAGAATCACAAAAGAATTTCATATTCTCTTGGATATGTTTACAATAACGGAAGCTGCCAATTCCGTCAAAATTGGTTCCATAGAGTGGCATACATTACTAGTCAATAAGGGCCAATTTAGAGTATTTCAAAATTTGTCATTTTTACCTCCAATTGGACTGAATAATTTATTAGGAGATAATAATAACAAATTGAGGAAACTTGAAAGTTCAGAACAATTAATTGGAGAAGGCGCCGGTTATTTTAACAAAAGATTAAGTGATACATTGTTTTCTTCAATGGCGATGAGTGGTCCAGTAGTTCCAATAGTAGTACAAATAGGTGATGTGAGTAATTGTACAATGAATATGGCTCCATTACATATTTTTAGGGGCTTACTAGGTGAAGATCCAAATCAACATTTTTCTGAGTTTCTAACAACATGTATAGCCAATAATAGAAGAATCGAAGAAATTTGGTTATGATCCTTGCTAATAACCTTAAAAGATATGGCATTTGAATGGTACAACCGCCAACCAGTGGATCAATTTCGAAATTGGAAAGCATGGAAGAATGCATTTTTAATCCATTTTTGACTAATTGGTTTTGAAGATCTCCTTCGAGAAAGATTAATGAATAGCAAAATGATCCTAGGAGAAGCAATGGAATCGTACTATGGCTGAGTGTCCGATATACTTAGTAAGTGGCCAAATCATCAAATACCGGAGGCATTTATCTTATCCATAGTAATCAATAGTTTACACCGTCAAGAGTTAAAAATGTTTGTAAAGGAAGTTTGACCCAATACGGTGTCTGCATCATTTAATAGAGCTAAGGTTTGAGAGGAATGCCATTATGATCAGTTTTTATCTGCAGAAGTCACAATGATTCAAGTTCAAGGTAGTTATTTAATTCCGACTTAGAGTAGATCAGTGGGCAGTTATTCACGAAGGTTAGATACAAGGGCCAATTCTAGTGTCAATATTCAGGGACCAGTTAATGTCACTCCATTGCAAGCTATGCCACTGAATGTGACAAGAATGTATGCTCTTTATTTTCTGTATCAACAACAAGGATTGACTATGGTAAAATTATCAATAATACCAGCCTCAAAAGATTCAAATAAAACCTTGTTATTGAACTTGATGAAGAAAATGGAGGAAATAGCCATTGATATGGCTAAGGATAAAGAGAAGAGGCAAAAGCCTACCAATACTAGGACCAATGTATGGTATAGTAATTATAAGGGCTACGGTCATTTGGTTACAGAATGCCCTTCACCCTCACAAATGATGGATCAATGCCTATTTTGTAAAAGAAAGTACTTAATAGCTAATTGTTGGAATTACCAAAGGCACCAATAATTCAGTAATCATACCATAATTCCACCAACTCCGTGGGATGTTAATCAAGTTCAAATAGAAAATACGTTTGGATGGAATCGAAATCGATCTAATCAATAAAATTGAGCATTCAATAACTTCTAAAGTTTTAATTTTAATCAAGGGTCTTCATCGAACCCTCAAAATTATGATAAAGAGCAACAAAGGTATCAACAATATGCTCCATTGGTGCCATCAAACCTAGTTCCTTTCGTATCAACAGAATAATTAAAAACATTTTTTAATCCTATATGGAATAAGCCTAGTAGGTACATACCGGTAGAAACATCCAATATGCTTGATGGAGGTATAAGAAGATCACTTTGTTGTTTTCGTTGCAGACAAATTGGTCATTATGCGAATGAATGTTCCAATCCCAGAGCCAATGACGATTATTCACCAGTTTGTGGGAATTGCAAGCAGTAGGGACATACGTATCATCAATGTAATGCTCCGTTCAATTTCAATAATTGAAATAAGCAGATCCAAAGTCAAAGAAAAATTGAGGAGATAAATTAAGGTCCTCAAGATTCTCTGATAAATCGAGTGGAATGTATTTAAGCCGTTCTTACTAAGAGTCAGCAAAAAGAGAAAGGACCACTTCAACATTTGGGTGATCTTGAAGCGAAGGACCAATTGGACTCAATTATGGGGCCATCTAATCTAGGTCCTAATATGGCCTCTTTACTCAGTATGAGATCTGAATTGATTGTACAATCTAATAAGGTGTTGATTGCAGATGCTTCGATTTTGTTCTAAACCGTTTTATTCTCTACGTAATTCCAAGAAACTTCTTATCCGTTAAAAGATCCTCTCAAGGACAGGGATTCTAAAGAAGTTCAAGTTGTTGTTCCAATTCCAAGTCTAGGGCGGAAGAATATCTTACCTCTAGGAGTTAAACTCAAATCAATAAAAAAAAATAAAAATGGTATTAGGAATTATCTTAAATATGGAACCCTATGACATTTTTAAGGATCTGGATGTTATTTTGCTTTCTATTTCTATGAAACAACTTCTAGCAATTGCCCCAGAGTACCGTTCTATATTGAATTCATTGTTAATATGGCATAGACAACGTAATAAGGAAGTTTGTGAAGTCAGTTAGAACCTTGACCGAGGTGCACCAACCATCGATGTTTTAATTGATGGTATTATGATCTCAGGAGTTCAGGTGGATGGTGGTTCCAGCGTCAATTTAATGGATGCTGATACAATGGATACTTTAGATTTGGAACACTTAGTACCTATGACATTAGTGTTATGGATGGCAGATCATAGCCAGATTAAACCAATGGATATTTTACACAGTGTTCAAACTATAATTGCTAATATTACATATGAAATCGATTATATCATTTTTTAGCTACAACGTTCGATTTTATCGTATCTAATTTTATTGGGACGACCTTGGCTTTATCAAGCAAAGGCTAAAAATAATTAGAGTCGTGGTACTATGACAATTAACAAGAATGAAGATAAAATGGTGTTACAAATGTACCTAGTATACTATCACGGAGAAACTCAATTCTCAGCATCTAAATTGATATTGGACAATGACCTTAGCTCCGATGGTGATATCGTAGTACCGATTACGGAGGTGGCCATAGAGGCAGTACAATACCTTGGGATGGTTTACCAATGTGGAGGTCTGAGAGAGTATTTGATATATCCAATAGATTCAGAAAACTTTGATTATGTTAGTGTTGATCAGATGACTAAGTATGATGTGACCATATTAGTGCCATAGTCACAGAATTCAGGACTTTGCACATGTTGGACTTACAGACTGATTTTAAACCAGCATAGGAGTTGAAATAAAACATCACCACTATATCTTTATGTCAAAATATCAACTTGGCGACCATATTAGAATCTTGGATAATTAAGGTCTATGAAGGTATTAAGAAGCGAGAGTTGACCTGTTGGACAAAATTTTTCTTGGATCATAAATCCGCTTTTGCTTGTACTCATGATGATTTAAAAGATATTCTTGCTGAAGTTTGTAAGCATCATATCATTTTAGAAGAAAATGCTAAACCGATAGGATAAAGACAACATCGCCCCAATCTTAAATATTCCCTCATGGTAAAGGAGGAATTTGATAAGCTTCTTGCAGTTGGTTTTATTTACCAAGTATTGAATAGTAAGTGGGTTTCTTCAATCGTGATGGGGCCAAAAAAGAATGAAAAAATCCACATTTGTCAAGATTTTTGGAAACTTAATGCGGTGTCGTGTTGTAACACGACTATATGATAAAAATATAAATGAAAAAGATTTATTAATATTTAGTCATCTTAGATGTTAGAAATAGTGGCCAATTCTAGTGCCAATATTTAGGAGCCAATTAATGTCTCCCTATTGTAAGTTGTACCACCAAACGTGACAACAGCATATGCTCCACCGATGTCATCAAACCAAGTACCTTCCGTACCAACGGGACGACGAGGATCATTTTCTAATCCTACATGAAACAAGCCTAGTAGGTATATACTGGTGGAGACACCCAATATGCCTGATGGAGGTGCAAGAAGACCACTTCGTTGTTTCTATTATAGACAGATTGATCATTATGCTAGTGAATGTCTCAATTCCAGAGCTAGTGACTATTATGTACTAGTGTGTGGGAATAGCAAGTAGTCGAGGCATACTTAGCAATAATATAATGCTCCATTCAATTTCAATAAATGGAATCAGCAGATCCAAAGTCAAGGAAAAATTGAGGGAATAAATGGAGGTCCTTAAGATTCTCCGATAAATCAGGTGGAATAAGTCCAAGCCGTTCTTACCAAGAGTGGACAAAAGAGGAAAGGACCAATTCAATATTTGCATGAGTCTGATGTGAAAGGCCAATTTGACCCAATTATGGGGACATCCAATTTAGGTCCTGTTACGGGCCTCTTATCTAGTATGAGACCTGACTCGGGTGGGCAACCCAATGAGGTCCCGAATACAGAGGCTTCAGTTCCATTTTAAGCTATTTCGTTTTCTATGCCATTTTGGAAAAACGTTCTTTCCATAGAAAGATCCTCTTAGAGGTGGGAATTCTATGGAAGCGCATCTGTTGTTCCAATTCGGAGTCCATGGCGGAAGAATAGAAGACCTCACGGAGTTAAAAGACAGGAGAGGAAAAAAAAGAGGGCATTCAGAGATCAAGATTTTTGAGTCAGAGAGCGAGCTTTAAGTTCCTTCAAAAGGTGTAGAATTGGATTTCATAGGATTTGGGAGGACTTTGCAATCATTGCTCAAAGTCAGTGTTTGTATTGGTGAATTGGGTTTTTGTAATAAAATAAAGGCTAGTACTCTTGACTGTTTTGTAAAATTAGAGAGACATCTGTGGTTGAAATTTTAGATGTGTCTAGATGATTGAGTATACCAAGTGCATGCAAAAATTTGTGTTAATCTTACGGTACGGATAGAGGATATTTGATCATTAGTGTAAAGAGGTATGAGAAGTTGGCATATTGGAGTTGTTTAGGATTTTTGTAATATTTGAGATCTATTAACTGGAATAAGGTGAATTTTGACGTAGTAAGTCTAGGACTTAAAGGCGGAGCTGCATACAAAGTTTGAATGAGAATTAATGGTCAGAGAAGGAGAAATTGCAAGTTAAATTTTATCATCAATCTTCTAGGCGGTAGTCAAGGGACTTCAGTGTGGATTTACGGTGTTTTCTTACAATCTATAAGTTAGATTGGATTGAACTTCTTAAGCATTTAGAAGACTTATAAAGACATTAGTAATAGAAGTCTCACAATAATCGGACAGTCAGATTGAAAATTACAGCTTGCCGAAGCTCACTGTCTAGGATTAGGTTTTATAAAAATATAAATAAAAAAAATAAAAATAAAAATAACAAATAACAAATAACAAATAACAAAAGAATCTGTACTTATAATATCCAAAAACTATTAAAAATAATATTCTAAGTACTTTGTATTGGGATTAAGCTTTTACATTAAAATTCGAAATAGTATGTGTTTAGATGGTTGAAACCCAAACTACTTGGATACTTACAAAACATCATTTTATCTTCTATAACCAGACGCTCGGTGCATTCTCAAGCTAGACAGCATGTAATATGACAGTAGCTATTAAGAAAGATTACTTTCTATTGCCTTTCACGAATAGTATATTGGATGCCGTAGCAAGTCACGAATGTTATTCATTCCTTGATGGATTTTTTGAGTATAATCAAGTTCAAATTGCAATAGAAGACCAGTTCTAGATGACCTTTACTATGGATTGGGGCACGTTTTTTTATCACATGTTACCTTTTGGATTATATAACGTCTCAGCCACATTTCAAAGAGTGATGACTGAGGCTTCCTAAGACTATCTCTTGATATTTATGGAGATCTTTTTAGATGACTTTTATACATTCAATACAAAATAGGATCATCTTACTTGTCTAGGCAAATATTTGGCTCAGTGCGCTAAGTTTGGAATATCATTGAACTTGGATAAGTAATAATTTGGTGTTCCGTCAGAAAAATTATTGGGCCATATCGTCTCTAGCCATGGTATTGCTACGGATCTTGAGAAATTGAAGCATATAATGAACTTGCGTAGACCAGAGATAGTCTCCAAGGTTCAAAGGTTTATTGGCCATGTCAGTTCTTATTAACAGTTTATTCCTTCATTTGCTGTTATTTGTCAACCTTTAACAAACTCATTGAAGAATCCTCCGTGAGATGGCACTAGTTCTATCTGGACCATGGAGTGTACCATGGTCTTTGAAGCATTGAAGTCAAAATTAATCTCTGCTCCAATATTGGTGTCTCCTCGTTGGTCGGAGCCTTTTCATGTATACGTTGATGCATCCAAAGTGGCTATTGGATCAGTACTAAGTCAAAAGGATGACAAGGGTTTGGATCATCCTATCTATTATGCTAGTCGGTAATTGGTGGTGGCCAAACGTAATTACACTACTACTGAACGAGAAGCGTTGGGTATAATCTACTCGATTCAGAAATTTCAGCAGTATTTGCTTGGGTATCCATTTATCTTGCATGCAGATCATGATGCCTTCAAATACATGATTAATAAGCCTCAATTGAGTAGACACATTGTCCGATGGATATTACTCCTATAAGAGTTCAATTTTATAATTGTTGTACAACTAGGGAAGAAACATGTGAATGCTGATCATTTATCCCATTTGTCTTATATTTTTGATAATAAGCATATCCCTAATTCTCTTTCAAGTACTGAATTATTTTTAGTGGATGTGATTTCCTTCAAGTATAGTGAAATCATTCAATTTTTGACCTTCCATACCTTTCCGCCAACTTTTACTGATAAGCTTAAGAAGCACCTCATTCTAAAGAGTGCTCTGTTGTCGTATTGTAAAAGTTTACAGTATATAAAAATTAGTTATAATATATAATATGTTCATAAGACTTGGTCTATATTAAAATGGTTAAATAGATTAATTTAAAAAGATTGGATTTAAGAAACTTTATTTTGAGTTTATCTTTTTACTTATATCATTTCAAAAAAAATATATATATATATATATATATATATATATATATAACCTAAATATTTAGTATAGAGCATTAAGAGGAGATTAGAGCCTAAAGAAGAAATCCTTAACTAATAGGAGGCTTATTGGGAGGGATGAAAGCCAAGGCATCGTTAGATGAAGGCAAGAAATAGAAAACTTCATTCATATTGGTCAAGGAGGCTGCTTGAGGCCTTATTAGGAATTAGGATTCTTCTTTTGAATTTATTCGAGCTTTAGAGGCTAGAGTTAGTAAGTTCAGGATTTGGGGTATAATTTTGGTGAAGAGTTTGTGTGATTTCAAGTTTTTGTGAAGGAGATATAAGTGTTCAAAGTTAAGGTGTCAAATTTGTACCTACTGTTACGCTTTGAAGCATAACATATGCGTACGCAGACTAATGAAAGTTCAACGACTAGGATTGGAGAGGACTCTTTCTTGGCTACACTTTATATATACCATTTAATGAATTTTAAGTCTAGATGAAGGAATTATAGATATTTGAAGTTAGCACATGTAATTTAAAGGCAATAAGTGAGTCATTTTGTTGATAGTAATGGTTGGAGCCGTATCTTGAGTTTTTGGACGAATTTTTGGCTCAAAATTTCTATAAGTGTGAGGTATTAAGTTAAGAAGCTATAGATCAAAGTTTCATGGTGTTCAAGTGCTTATTTTGTGAGATATGAAGAAAATTGCATGTAGGTGTATGTAAGATAGGGTTTAAAGCTACTGTTAGGATTTTGGCAATTTTTTAAGATCCTTAACAAATTTGCAGTTGAATTTTTTTTGTAGAAGTTTTTGAAAGTATATCAGTACTTCATGTAAAATTTAGAGTTGTTTGGATGGTCCGATCATGAAATATGAGCTATTGAAGTTTGAGAAACAACTCTCATAAGGATATATAAGGTTTTAAGATCTTTATCATACATTTGTGTGTTTTCTTAATACTTGGGATTGTATTTTGATGTAATTTCCCAAAAAGGAAAAATATTTTATATATAAACTTGGTATTTTTATATCTTAGATTTGATTGAGAATTTAGTGGCAGCCAAAAGCCTAGCACTTTTTTGAGGCAAACTCTCTCTACTCTGACACTGTACACGATGATTTGCAATGCATTGTATAAACAAGGCAAAGATGGCATTTTACGATGTTGTATCTTTCGAAGTGAAGTATAGTTGATATTGGAGGGTTGCCATTTAGATAATTGTGGTGGTCATTTTACGGGAGACAGTACTACTTGCAAGGATTTAATGGCCGCATATTAGTGGTCTACAATATTTTTTAATGTGTAACAATTTGTTCATCGTTGTGATCCTTGTCAACAAATTGGTCGACCTATAGGCACTTCAGCCATGCTATTAGTACCAATCTTGGCACAAGCACCATTTGAAAAATGGAGTATTGATTTTGTTGGTCCCATCGCCCCAATGTCAAAATTTGGCTAGAAGTGGTATATTTTAGTTGCCACAAAGTATGTAACAAAATGGGCAGAGGCTATTGCTACCTGCAACTAAAATGCTAGTACAATGGTCACTTTTCTATGTAAGAATATTTTAACTCGATTTGAGAGTCTGAAAGAATTGATTAGCAATCGCGACACCTATTTCATAAATGCTACCAAAGCAGCTTTGATAAACACGTACAAGATCGAGCATCCCAAAACCACTCCATATCATCCTTGTGCTAGGCAAACAAAAAAGACCAATAAAATTTTTTACAAGGTCTTGACTAAGATAATTACATGGAGGATTGTGATTGGAAGACCAAACTCTTTGCGGCTTTGTGGATGTATCACATCGCATATAAAGTAACTACCAACTCTACTCTATTCCAACTTGTTTACGAGCAAGAAGCCATTTTAGCCATCGAATTGAAGGTTCAAAGTTTACAAATTACTTTGGATGAAAGACTCAATGATAAATAGTCATTTCAATCTTGGTTGATAAAATTGAAAAAATTAGATGAAATATGAGCTATAGCTCTGTTTAATATGGAAGTAATTCAAAAACGAAGGAAGAGTTACTATGATAATAAACTACGTCCAAAGAATTTTATGTCCAATGATTTGATATTATTGTATGATAGTCGGTTTAATCATTTTTCAAGCAAATTTCAAGTACACTGGTATAGGCTGTATGAGGTGATTGAAGGATTCTCCAATGGATCTGTTCAATCAGAGGATTTCATGGGCCATCGATTCAGTATCCACATTAATGGGAACCAATTACGGTTTTATAATATATAAAATTCGGGATGGGTTTCCATTTTTTTTGGAAGGAAGTGACTTTGAATGGACTTAAGATAGACCTAATTATGGTATAAGTGCATTAGAGTGTAGAGGCGGTTGAAAAGATAGTTAGTAATTATTAATGTGTTAGATGGGATGGAGGTGAGAAACAAACAATATGAATAACATGTTGTCATGATCAACGGTAGTAAAAGAATAGGAGTAGGACACTAGTTAGAGGTCATTCTATGTTGTCATTTTTGGTTGTTTTTTTGAGATTGCCATTTCTTGTGTTGCTTACGTATTTCAGAGTAATAATTCTAATTAAGAAGTTAAGAGCTTGTGAGAGAGCATCATGGCGATTGAAAGTACAAAGCAAGCTGCAAAGAAAGAGGACAATGGCCAAAATGTGAGAGCTAAATGCGCATCAAAACCATTGTCTATGATAATCGTTACAAATATGGAGCTGATGAAGTTAGATATCTACTAGATGCCATGAAAAATAAGAGACTTTTGTAATGCACAGTTGTTTCAAATTTTACACTAGCCAGATCACTTACCACGACTCAATGTGGCATTAGTGGAAGAATACATCACAAATTACAACCCTAAAGATGGATCAAGTGTTGTATAAGGGAGAATTATCGAGATTGATGGAACAATCTTAGAAAAAGTGTTGTTTCTGTCCATTAGAGAGATTGCGATAGAGATAGATGAGTCAAGCAATTTCAACCCCAAAAGATTTTTCAAGGGAGGTATGTCATCCTTTGAGAGGAGCCAAGATTGGCGAACTATTGAAGCACTTTCATTGAAACTTACAAAATGATTCCGCTTTATAGTGAGGTCGTTAGGATTATACCGACATCCTACATATATGTCTAAACGGTTATTATATGCAGTGGTAGGAGCGTTGGAAGGGATGGTATTTAATGGGGCAACTTACGTAGCTACTCATATTCATGCGGAGATAGGAGCTAAGTAGAAACTAGAGAAGTTCACATATTTGCTTTATTCCAACTATGTATCTGCTAAGATTAAGTACACATTGCATCAAATACTGCCAGTCAAGGAAAGTCCTATACCAGTGCTAGTACTTCCATAAAGAGAACGAAATTCGATGGCACACAATGTCAACATAGTAGATATAATACACAAAATTGGGGAGTCAAGTTGTGTAGTGGCATAAGAGATCATTCCAGCTATTGAATCAAAGTGGGTTCTAATTTGTTTTGCAGTGGGAGAGGAGAATGAAGTCCCAGTTACAATGGATATCAAAAATATTCTATTGAAGCATACTTCACAAATACATTGTATGGTGTAAGCATTGGATGTTGAAGACAGTAGCAAATGGAAACTCAAGGCCAACAAGAAGGTAATATCAGAGGAGAACTAAAAAATTGCAGAGAAAGAACGGATCCTCCAAGATAATGTGGAATCCATATTGATATTGGAGAGGGAATTTCTAAAGAAATAAGAAGCTTGCACACAAGAAAATGAATACATACTACATATTGATTAAGGACAATCGGATGAATTGATCCAAACTTGTAAGATATGGAATTAAGAAGGAGAGAAATTCAAATGTCACTTGCAAGTAGAATAAGAAAAAGTAGAGTTATTGGCAAAAGAAAAAGCGGCATTGAGTAACAAATCTATATGCAAAACAAAGAAGTTGAGGTTTGAAATTGAAATTTTACAAGCTGGGATGGCAAAATTGACAGAAGAGTTAACTGCGAGGAGCTGGTCACAGGTGTTAATTGAAGATATTCTAAAATGGATGAGTGTGATTGCTCGTTTTATTTATTTCAAAAAAAACCTCTCAGCATAAATCCGTATAGGGAAATTTGAACACGGGGAATGACTAGTTGCTTAAGCATTCACGTTAGGGTCACACAATCAATTACCTCTTGAATGTATCGTCTCTATTTTCAATATGTGAACATACAAAGAAACTATAATCTCCTCCTTCACCTTATTGATCTCGTCCTTACAGCAATTCAGTCATATCAATAACTGCTATTTCCACCAATATATTCACCCTCATAATCTCTAACTGTAATACTGTGCCCTCACAGTTTTCATCACACAATTACCCTCATTCCAATCACTGGAATTCTTTACACAGAACTGCCATTCACATTACAATGTTTCATACAAACACAGACTCATTCTCTCTACTGAACTACAATCAGATTTCAGCATTCAATCTTTCTTCTTTTCAAATAATACCAATCACATTTCCATTCCATAATTCACTTCACAATATTCAGAAACTTTCAATCCTCTTATTCAAAGAAAATAACAAACAAAAGAAAAGAGATAGCACCAAGCTTACCCCGACTCACAATTCTCACACTCTGGCATTTTCTTCCCCTCTCCCATCCTCCTTATACTACCCCGAGATATCAACTCCTATACTACAGATCATAACTACTTTTTCTGACTATTCATCCATTCTACCTGCTGAACCATATTTTTAGCAGTTATCTATTCCTATTTATACTATACACTAGGTATCTACATTCTAAAAATAACTACTTATTCTACATAATCCCACTCCTAACTATGCAACGTCCTCGTAAATACTCAATTGATACCTATCTAAAAATTATCTAATAAAACTCTACAAAAATTGCTAGTTCTTTTGGCCCATCTAATTAATCAATTGCCGCAGTATCTGTTATTGGTTCCACCAATTCCGGTTCCAACTGCAAATCTTTGTCCTCCTCCAATCCTTCCATCGGCTCCTACCTCAATTGAGCTGAAAGGTCTTCATTGTACTCACGTAGTTCATAGACTTGAGCTTCCAATTTCAGGATCTGGGCATCTCTCAATTCCAACTGGCACTGAAAGTGACTCCTCTCTTCTGGAACTTCGAGAATTGACAATGTCGATACTTGTGCTTGACCAATATTGACTAAATCCTCTACTAATCTTGTCACCTCGACGTTCAAGGCCTCAATTTCAATCCTTAACTGCTTTGTTTCACATCTGTATTGGTCACTCAATATCAATTTCTCTTGCGCCAATAACTCGGTCTTTTCTCGTTCCATTACCAATTGATCCTTCACTTTTTCTAGTTCCAAAATTGAATGACTGCGAGCTCCGAATAGTTCTTGCCTATGGATCTCCACCATGCGCTCTCTTTCTTTAGACTGGCTCCTCACTGTTAACTTTTATTTGAAACTACTACTTTCGAAAACACAAGAAATATAAAAAAATGGCACTTCAGCCAACCCAAAACAACACCACAGAATGACTTTAACTGGTGCCCCACTCCTATTCTTTTACCTAGTGGTGGTAATGACAACATGTTACCCATACTGTCCGTGAAAGGTAATGAGAAGTAATCTTTCTTCGTGGCTGCATTAAGTTTTCGGAAATCCTGACAATTTCAAATTTTTCCATTCTTCTTCAGTACCATCACGATTAGAGAAATCCATTGACTATTTAGAAAAAGATAAATAAAATCCATGTCGAGAAGTTTATCCAATTCCTCTTTCACCATGAGAGAATATTTAGGATTAAGGTGATGTTGCCTCTGCCGTATCGATTTAGCGTTCTTCTCTAAAATGATACGATGCTCACAGACTTCAGCGGAAATACCTTTTAAATCATCATAAGTCCAAGCAAAAGTCGATTTATGATGCAAAAAAAATTCGGTCCAAGAGGTCAACTCTTGTTCCTTAATACCTTTGTAGACCTTAATAGTCTGAGGTTCTGCTGTGGTCGCCAAGTTGATAGTTTGACATAAAGGTGCAATGGCGATGTTCTGTTTCAACCCTTGCGCTGGTTTAAAGTCAGTCGGTAAGTTTGACATGTATGAAGTATTGAATCCTGTGTCTAAGGTACTAACATGGTGTACATCATACTTGGTCATCTAATCAGTACTAACATAATCTGAGTTTTTTAAGTCCATCGGGTATATCAAGTACTCCCACGGACCTCCACATTGGTACATCACTCTAAGGTGTAGTGCTGCCTCTACGGGCACCTCCGTAATTGGTGCTAGTGCATTGTCATCAGAGCTAAGCTCATCATCCGATGTTAGTTCAGATGCTGGCAATTGAGACTCTCCATGATATTGTACCAAGTACATCTGTAACACCATTTTCTCTCTGCCCTTGTCAATTGTCAAAGTATCCTGACCCCAATCGTTATTGGCCTTTGTTTGATAAAGCCAATGTCCGTCCAAAAAAATGGGATACGATAACATAGAAATCTGTAATCGAAAGACGATATAGTCGATTTCATATGCAATACCGACAATCATAGTTTGAACACTCCGTAAGATAACCATTGGTTTAACCCAGCTATGATCTGCCATCCGTAATACCAATGTCGTGGGTACTAAGTGTTTCAAATCTAAAACATCCATTGTATCAGCGTTCATTAAATTGACACTAGAACCACCATCCATCTGAACACCCAAGATCATAACACCGTCAATCAAAACATCAATGGTTGATGCACTTGGATCAGGGTTCAAACTGACTTCACAAACTTCTTTATTATGGTGCCTACGCCGTGTCAATGATGAATTCAATGTAGAATGACACTCTGGTGCGATTGCTAGAAGTTGCTTCATAGAAATAGAAGGCCGAATAGCATCCAGATCCTTCAAAATATCATAGGATTCTATATTTAGGATAATTTCTAATGCCCTCTTTCTTTTCATTGGTTTGAGTTTAACTCCATGACTCATTGGGATCCCTTGATACCAATGCATTTGATAATTTCTTTGTAGGTATTGATTTCTAATACGTAGAATAAGGTGCATACGGGTGTGATGATGATGGTGGTATAGCTTGCAATGGAACGGCATCCACTATTCTTTGTGGAATTGTACCATAATCATTCCTTTCCAGATAACTTCCCGATGTGTCATTCCAATTTGTCATTTGATAACCTCCTTGAGATAGAATCATCGTGGCTCCGACTGTTAAGTTCTAGTCATAGTGACATTCCTCTCATACTTTTGTTAGCTCATAAGATGATGCAATGGTGGTTGATTGGGCCTCTTTTACAAACATTTTCAATTCTGGTGGATGTAATCCATTAACCAATATGGACAACACAAATGATTTCAGCATTTGGTTATTTGGCCATTTTCGAAGTATATCCACTACATGACCATAATATGACTGTACTGCTTCCCTTGGTACCATTTTGCTGTTTATTAATTTTTCTCTAAGACGTTCTTCAAAACCAATTGGTCGAAAATGGCTAAAAATGTATTTTTTAATGCCTCCCAATTGATAAATTGTCCCACAGGTTGGCAGTTATACCACTCAAATGCTATGTCTTTCAATGTCGCTAGTAGCCATCTCAGCCAAATATCTTCTGTTCTTCCATTATTGGCTATACACGTTGTCAAAAATTGAGACAAATGTTGATCTGGATTCGCACTTGGCAAATCCCAAAAAGTAGGTAATGGCACGATGCTAGTCATTCGATCAGCCACTGCACCTATTTGAATTGCAATCAAAACTGCTAGTCCTCCGGACATCATTAAAGATGCCAATGTTTCGCTCAATTTCTTATTAAAATAAAAATTGTCTTCCGCAAAAGTCTTTTTTGGATTTCCAAGCCTTTCCGATTGACTATTATTATATCCAAATAATTTTATTGGTTGAATATGAGGTGAAAACGATAGGTTTTGATATACTCTGAATTGGTCTTTATTGGCAAGTGATTTATGCCGATCTTCAGAACCAATCTTGTTAGGATCGGACGTATTTCTAATTAAAAAGATACCCAGTGGGATATCTAATTCCTCTGTGCCTTCCTCGTTTTCCATTAACAGCTTTGAGAGATTTGCTGGACTATTAGAAGCGCTCCCTGTGAGTGCTCTTGGCAATTTCTTTAACGGTATGTACTTCTGAAATATTAGATGTCGATCGTCTTCTGGGTATGATCGAATATGTCGATAGGCATGCAACGATGGCTTAATCCAACTTTTTTGATGCTTCTTTTTTAATTTACAATCTCGTTCATTATGCAACAAATTTCTTGCTTGTGATCGCTTTGTTCTTTTCTTTGATTATTTTATTTTCTTTGCTGTTAAATTCTCATTCTTAATAACCATACTCTTTCTTCAAACACTATTGAAATCGTCTTTCATTGCCAATTTCCTCACATGTTTGGTAATTAATTCCTAACACTCAAAGCTATTATCACTCTCCAACAACGGAGCCAAAATGTAATTGCTCGTTTTACTTATTTCGGAAGAAATCTCCTAGCATAAACTGGTATAGGAGGATTCGAACACGGGGAATGACTAGTTGCTTAAGCATTCACGTTAGGATCGCACAATCAATTACCTCTTGAATGTATCGTCTCTATTTCCAATATCTGAACATACAAGGAAACTATAATCTCCTCCTTCATCTTATCGGTCTCGTCCTTACAGCAATTCAATCATACCAATAACTGCTATTTCCACCAATATATTCACCCTCATAATCTCCAACTGTAATACTGTGCCCTCACAGCTTTCATCATACAATTATCCTCATTCCAATCACTGGAATTCTTTACACAGAACTGCCATTCACATTACAGTGTTTCATACAAACACAGACTCATTCTCTCTACTGAACTACAATCAAATTTCAGCATTCAATCTTTCTTCTTCTCAAATAATACCAATCACATTTCCATTCCATAATTCACTTCACAATATTCAGAAACTTTCAATCCTCTTATTCAAAGAAAATAACAAATAAAAAAAAAGAGGTAGCACCAAGCTTACCCCGGCTCACAATTCTCACAGTCTAGCATTTTCTTCCCCTCTCCCATCTCCCTTATACTATCTTGAGATACCAACTCCTATACTACAAATGATAACTACTTTTCCTGAGTATTCATCCATTCTACCTATTGAACCACCTTTTCAACAGTTATCTTTCCCTGTTTACACTATACACTAGGTATCTACATTTTGAAAATAACTACTTATTCTATAATGAGTTAGTAGCAGTATCAGTTAGAACTCCGTAATGCCTAGATCTTGAAACTGGAGGCTCAAGTCCGTGAATTGGGAGAATATAATGAAGATCTTTCAAACTAGTTGAGGAAAGAGTTGATGGATGGATTAGAGGAGGAGGAAGATTTGCATTTAGAACAAGCATTGGTAGAATCAACAATGGTTAATGCGGTAAGTGATCAATAGGGTGGACTAGAAGAAATAGTAACTTTGTAGAGTTTTGTTAAGTAGTTTTTAGAAAGGTAAAAATTCTGTGTTTGCGAGGACGCTGCACAGATAAGAGTGGCGCTATGTAGAATAGATATTAGTTTGTTTTTATAAGATATTGATAAAATAGACTAATAGTCCATAGAATATTAAGTTCATGAAGATGGATGGTTAATTTAGTTATTAAAAGTGGTTATTTAGAGGATTACAATTAGAATCTGGGAATAGAGAGTAAGTGTATAGGAGTTGTAGAAGTTAGTTTGATGGCCAAATTGTGATAGTCATAAGCCGGAGTAAACTTGGTGCTACTTCTTTATTTCTTTGTTCTTGAAGAGTAATAGATAGTTTTTGAATGTTATGAAGTGAATTTGTAGAATAAATCAGAGATTGATTTATGAGTTATTGATTATGTAATTGGAATACTATGTGGTTGGATTATTGTGAGAAAATATTGGGAGTTTGTTATTAGACTTTGTAGGAGATTCTTAATAGATGGAAGATTATGATTATTGTTTATTGTGAATTGTGTGTGTTTTGACAGAAGAAGTCTGTGATTACAAAAATTGTATCAAGATAGATTATTTGGAGTAGAAATCTACTATTTTTGGTATGAATAGAATTTATGTATTTAGAGTGGTCTTTTAAGACAGTGCAAGAGTTGCGCTTTGTTGTTATCAATGATTGCAGAGTACTATTAAGAAGTAGAAATCATTATAATATTCTTTGATATTTTCAATGATTCACAATATAGTTAATTATGTGATCCTAATAAGTAGAACTCATGTACTTAATCTTTCCATGCATTTGAATCTCTCGATACAGGTTTATTCTGAAAGGAATTTGTAGAATAAGTAAAACGACAATTACAGTTTTTATTGTCATAGATATTACAAAGAATCTTCTATGCTTCCACTAATCCATTATAAGCAATTACATGTAAAAAATTGGCATTATCCAAATTTGATACAATCATACCAAAAGCCTTCTTTTCACAATATTTATACTCTTTTTTCACCTTGACATCAGCATCATCACTTGTAAGTTCTTCACTTTTATGTACAATGTCTTATAAGACCAATGAAGCTAACAAAAGCTCCATTTTTTTCTTCTAGTGGTAGAAGTTGTCACCTCTATATTTCACAATTGCTCTCAAACCTTTACTTTTACTTGAAGCCATGTCTAAAAAAGAGGTGTATTAAAGAAAATCAAAAAAAGAGAAGAAAAAAACTTTCAAAATAAATAAGAAGGTATTGCTACTTTAGAAACTCAGAATGTCCTCTTTGTAAATAAATAAGTGATTTCACTTTTAAATCACTCTCAATTTCACTTGTAAGACTTCTCATAAATCTTATATTCTATCTTAACTTCTTGTAGAAGCTTTGCCACACTAAAATCACCGTTCTTCTCTCATAAAATACTTGTAACCTCATAAAACACTTCTCATCACTATAAGAGGATTTCAAGAGAAGTTTATCACATAAAACTATAATGTTAGATCACAGATGATATAAATTAACAAAAAAATATAATATTAGTATTCTAAAATATCACTCAAAGGTATCTAATAACTTCCAAGATTATCAATGCATTTAACAACAAGTAAAAGTAAAACTACATTTATTTCAACAATTAGATATAACAATAGAATTAAATAATACCAAATCCTAATATCAGCAATAACCAAAAGATCTACTCCTTACAACAAGTAAGACTTCAAAGAAATTCAAAACTTACAACTTAAGGTGAGTGGGCCTATAACCTATTGAAGAACAAGCATTATGAAGTTACAACACTTAGCATCAACAAGGTTGCACACAAAGAGAGTATAGAATTAGATGTCTCTCACTTCCAATTTTCATTGTCGTATTGTGATTGCTTATAGTATGTAAAAATTAATTAAGACATATAATATGTTTGTAAGTCTTGATATAGATTAGAATAGTTAGTAAATAAATTTAAAGAGAATTGATATAAGGAAATTTATTTGGAGATTTATTTATTTTGATTATAGTATTTATATTATGTAGGATTTAGATATTTAGTATAAAGCTTAAGAGAAGATTGGAGTCTAAAGATGAAAGTCTAAACTATTAGGAGGCTTATCCAAAGAGAAGAAAGCAAGGTATGGTTGGATGAAGGCTAGGAATGGAAAACTTCATTCCTATTGGTCAAAGGCCATGCCCAATGGGCTTCAAGGAGGCTGCTTGAGGCCTTATTAGGGATTAGGATTTCTCTTTCGAAGGCATTTGAGCTTTGGAGGCTAGGATCAATAAATTCAAGATTTTGAGTATAATTCGGATGAAGAATTTGTGTGCTTTCGAGTTTTTGTGAAGGAGATATAGGTGTTCAAAGTTAAGGTATCAGATTTGTACCTACTATCACTTTTTGAAGCATAACATAAGCGTACAAAGAGCAATGAAAGATCGGTGACTAGATTTGGAGAGAACACTTTTTTGACTATACTTTATATATATTATTTAATGAATTCTAAGTCTAGATGAAGGAGTTATAGGGTATTGAAGACAACACATGTAATTCAAAGGTAGTAAGTGAGTCATTTTGTTGATAGTAATGGTTGGAGCAATATCTTGAGTTTTTGGACGAATTTTTGGCTCAAAATTTCTATAAGTATGAGGTATTAAGTTAAGAAGCTATAGAATAAAGTTTCATGGTCTTTAAGTACTTATTTTGTGAGATATGAAGAAAATATCATGTGGGTGTATGTAAGATAGGGTTTAAAGCTACTATTAGGATTTTGATGATATTCTAAGATTCCTAAAGAATTTATAGTTGAATTTTTTTGTGATAGTTTTTGAGAGTATATCAGTACTTTTTGTTAAATTTTAGGTTGTTTGGACAGTCCGATCGTGAGATATGAGCTATTGAAGTTTAAGAAACATTTCTCATAAGGACATATAAGGTTTTAAGATACTTTATCATACATTTGGATGTTTCTTGGTACTTGGGCTTGTATATTGATGTAATTGCTCTAAAAGAAAATATATTATATATATATATATAAACTTGGTAATTTTATATCTTAGACTTGATTGAGAATTTAGTGGCAGCCAGAAGCCCAGTGCTTTCTTAAGGTAAACTCTCTTTATCCCAAAATCATTACTTATAAGTAGTGGCTGTTGTCCTAATGAATAACTTCCATCCTTTGATCAATACATCCATCCAACATTCTACCGAGACTATCCATTGTTATTTTATCTACTAGAAGAATATATCTTAAGTATATTTTTTATATCTTTAAGATTCTTTGTCTATTCATCTACCTTATCTCTTGGCCTTCTTATATAACAAGAGCCAAACCTTTAACTAATAGCAACTTACTTAAATTAATATCTTCTACAATATAATTTTTACTTATTTATTTTAATAATTTTAATATTTATTACATACTCTAATCTTTGTTCTCTTCAAAGGTAGTTGATCGGTCCTTTCAACTACCAATAATGTGTCATTTCAAGGTGGAAAGACCACCATGTTATTTGATCATTGTTCAGGCCTTCATTACTTTTTTTTAAAAAAATATTTGTAATACCATCCTGAGTCGTTTCTACCTCAAATAAATTCACCAAACATCAAAAGTCTCTAACAAGATTATAATAATAAATATGTTATATCTCACCATCTATTCAATGTAGAACATGTTGTTCTTAAAGGTCTTTATTTTAATTACATCGATTTAAAAGTTATAATAATCGTAATGTCTTCTTTGATAAGTCAATAAACAATAGCATTTGAATTGAATTTATTGGTTGTTGGTTCTCCATTTCTTTAGCATCACAAATATACATAAATTATAAACAAAGATAGAAAGTAAAATTTAATATTTTTATAAAATATATTTCTTTTATAGTTATTTGCTATAAATTCTTTTATAATTATTTTCTATAAATTTGTTATTTTTTATCTCGGTTTTGATGGATGTCATTGATGAAAAGCATCAACCTTCTTTGCTGCATTTGTAAGATTCTTAACTAGGTCTTATGTATATTTATTAATATCATATTTGTACCAATGAACTAGATATTTTATCCTATTTTGGCACCACCTTGAGTCTATGACTTCTTCTACCTTGAATTCTTGATTATTATTCACATCTATAGAAAGAGATAGCATTTGTCTTCTTTTTGAGATTTCATTGTCTTATGTGACTTAAGAAGAGACATATAGAATATGAGATAGATCTTCATAGACTTTAGTAGATATAATAGACAAGTAATTGGATTCATTTATGTACAAATAAAAAAATGATCCAAGCCTATAATAATCTAACTTATCACATGATGGCTAGTCTTGATATTACAACAAAATAACTATATCTTGTCACCAACATAGAATTTAGATTGCTCTTTGCATAAGGCATCCGTGTTGGTCTTTTGTCTTTTTTAAGCTTTTTTTAGTTATATCCTCATTGTTGTATGTAGCTTAAATCAACAATTTTCAAAATCTTTTGCCTCAATATTATCAATTTTTGAAAAGTCAAAAATATCAAGTCATGGAAGATAATCATAATTAATATAAAAAAAAATTATATAAAATAATATATTATATTATTATAAGTATCTCTATTAATAATAATAAAAAATTATTTTATTATTTTATTGATAGTTAATGATATATTTCAAATATTGCTCTAAAACTTAGTTTATACTCTCTATTTATCTATTGATTTGAGGATAAAAAGCCAAAAATAGCTTTATGTCTACCTTTAAAATCTTAAAAAGCGTTCTTTAAAATCTTGATATAATTTGAATCATCTTATCTGATATAACATCTTTTGCCATTCTATGATAGCAATAGATGTTGTCAAAAAAAAAACGTAATTATTTATACACTAGTGATAAATTTTTTATATAATAAAAAATATTTTATCTTAATTAAATAATTTTCTATTACAAATATAGAATCACATAAACTTGAGATTAAAAGATACATTGTCGAGGTAGACAAAGTTTGCCTTAAAAAAGTGCTAGACTTTTTTTTGCTACTAAATGCTCAATTAAATTTAAGATATTAAAGTTTCAAGTTTATATATATAATATTTTTTCTTTTAGGATAATTACATCAATACATAAGCTTAAGTAAAAAAAATAAAATCCAAATATATATAAGGTTTTAAGTTATTTTAATGAATTTTTTTTCTAAACTTCAATAATTTATATCTCACAATTGGACCATCCAAAAAAATTAAAATTTTACATAAAATATTGATATACTTTCAACAATTACTATAACAAATTTTGACTATAAATTCATTACAAAACTTGAGATATCACCAAAATCCTAACAGTAGCTTCAAATCCTTGCTTATATACACCCACATGCAATTTTCTTTATATCTCATAAGCTAAGTATTCAAATACCATAAAACTTTGATTTATAGCTTTTTAACATAATAACACATACTTTTAAAAATTTTGAGTCAAAAATTCGTCCAAAAACTCAAGATATGGCTCCAACCATTACTATCAACAAAATGACTCACATACTGTCTTTGAATTACATATGTTGTCTTCAACGTCCTATAACTCTATCTAGACTTATAATTCATCAAAAAATATATGAAAATTATAGCCAAAAAATTATTTTTTCTAATTCTAGTTGCTGATCTTTTGTTGTTTTCCGTGAACATATCTTATGCTCCAAAGAATGATAGGAGATACAAAATAGATACTTTAATTTTGAGCACCTATAACTCCTTCATAAAAACTCCAAATTACACAAAATTTATATCCAAACCATATCAGAAAACCTAAACTTGCTTATCTTAGTCTCCAAAGCTCAAATGACCTTGGAAGAGAAATCCTAATTCCTAATAAGGCCTTAAATAGCCTCCTTGAAGTCCATTGGATATGACACTCGACCAATAGAAATGAACATCTTTATCCTTTGCCTTCATCCAACCATACCTTGCATTCATCTTTTCCAATAAGCTTTCTAATAGTTTAAACTTTCATCTTTAGATTCCTACCTTTTCTTAAGCTTTATACTAAATATCTAAATCTTACATAATATAAACACTATAATAAAAATAGATAAACCTCCGAACAAATTTTCTTATATCAAATCTCTTTAAATTTACTTACTAATCACTCTAATCTACATCAAGGCTTACAAAAATAATATATTTTTTAATTAATTTTTACATACTATAAACAATTATAATATGACAACATAATAAAATCCATAGAAATAAAAGACTATGATTATTCTGGAATAGGTAATAATTAAATAAGTCTATAAAATTAATGATGAAGAGTTTTTAATCTTATATAAATGTTACATGATTGTAAAAAGCTTTTGATTGTCTTGCATATTTGATGCCATCAAAAATCTCAAGATATTAGCTCTAAAGTCTTGTTATATCTAAAATATCCAACTGTTGGAAAATCATGATGAACTTGAAGAACATATAATCATGCTTTGTTTTCTAGAATTTAGAATCATCTCTCAAAATAAAATAGACTAATCTTAAATTTGAACCAAATAGTTTTATAAAAAATTAAAAAATTATTTTTAATATCATGAATAAGAAAATCAAAGGATATACTCAATTGAACTTACTTAAGAAAGGTTAAATCAATAGTCAATTTTGATTTCATTATTCAAAGATAAAAATACTTTGGCTTCAAGAAAATTATTTTTTGTTGATTAAAAGCTATATTTTCTTCTTTGGATGCAAGATAAAAATGTTTAAAAAGGGCGTTTAACATATCTTATTATTTTTTAGGTTGATAAAAAATCTTGAAATCAAATCTTAATAAAGATATACTCTAACAAGTTTAACAACAATTCAAAACATGTATTGACATGTAGTACTTGAGGTTCTTATAATCCATATATATAATGACTAGATTTAAGGCATCTTCTAAATAATGATGCTATTTTTGAATTGAATTCATAATTATAAGAAGTTCTTTATTGAGGATTTCATAGTTAATCTGTGTTGATAAATTTCTTTTAGAATAAAAATCTATTGAATAGAGCTAATTATTTACTCTCATTTGTGATAACACTACATTTGTAGCAAAGTTAGATGCATTTATTTTTATAAAAATGACTAAAATAAATTGACATAATACAAAATTGGTGTAAAAGTAAATGTTATTTTTAATGCTTCAAAAGATGTTTTAAGTTCTTTGCTCCACTCAAATTTGTCTTTATCAGTCAAACATATAAAAAGAGTTACAACTTGAAAAAACTTCTTGATAAATATTCAATAATAATTGATAATTTTCAAAAATCATTACATGTTTCTTATTGTTTTTGAAATCTTCTATTTTATGATAGTCTAAAATTTCTTAGAATCCATCATAAGGCCATCATTTGAAATAATGTATCATAAAAAATCAAATTGAGTAATATAAAATATACACTTTTTTATCTTAGCATAAAATCCTGCATCTCTAAGTTTTTATAGTATATGAGAAATATAAAGTTTATGCTCTATTGTATTCATAGAATAGATTAAAATTTTGTCTATATTAATAAACATCAAAATCATCAAGAAATTCACAAAAGACATCATTTATTAGATGTTGAAATATAATTAATGCATTAGTGAATACATAAGGCATGATATTATATTTAAAATACCTATATTTGATTCAAAATATAGTCTTTTATTCATCTCCTTCTTTAATATATATTAAGTTGTTTGTTCATTATAGATTTATTTTTATATAGATCTTTGCTTGATTTAGTTGATCAAAAAGTCCTAAAATCAATAATACAAGATACATATTCTTGATGGTAATCTTATTGAGTCCTCAATAGTGTATATTTATTAACAAAGATCTATTTTTTTTCTTCAAAAATAAGATAAGAGCTCTTGTTGGAGATTTAGAATCAAATATGAAGTTTTTAGCCAAATTCTCATAAATATATTTCTTGAGTACAATCAACTTATTTTATAATAAGCTATAAATTGGTCTAAATAGTGACTGAGATCTTTTTCAAAGATTAATAGAACAAACATAGAGACAATGTTTTAGAAGAATATCTACATTCTTCTTTTCAAAAACATCTTAATAATCTCAATATTAGCTTGGAATGCTCATTGAAATCTTTTTGCCATCAAAAATAGATATGGCATATATAACAAAAGTTAACCCTTCTTTTCCAGCATATATAAAAGTTCTTACACTTATCAATAAAGATTTGAACATATTAGATTTATGGATTTTTATTTGGCAAGAAAAATCTTGAGCTAAACTACGAAAAATCATCTATTACTTCTACATTCATGCATTTGATTTTTTCAATTAAGAATATTTCTTATTTTTTGGTAAAATTTTTGTCTACAAAACAGACTAAGGTTCTTAAATCTAACATGGCTAAGACTTTGTGATTTTTTGATTTTAATTAAATTTCTACTATAAAACAAGGTGAAGGATTTGATGAAAAAAAATGATTTTTATTAAGTATTGTACAAGATTTTAGTCACATGATTGCTATTATAGCTGAAGAAATTGGTTTTCTGAACATTATCTTTTTTGGTAATCATATTCTTCATTTTTTTTATTATATTGCTTCTTTATAAAATATTGAATAGTATACTTAGCTTCTTTATAATATAGATACAATTCTTTTACATGACATTAAATATTTTCTTATTCGGTAAGAGGTTTGAAACATACCATGTCAATTTATATAGGTTTTAATCTTGATAAAGAAGCTTTTGTAAACTTAGAAGCTATTGTTATCAATTGACTTATACTTCTGTAACCAAATCTTTATTTTTGGCCTCTTTCGAAGCCTTAATTGTTATATGTAATGGATTGAGCAATAAATTGCTTTAATGCATCTCCTCTTAGCATCATCAACAATAAATCTTTGATTTTATCTTTTAATTCATATTAAAATTGATTGATAAGGGCCTTATCATTTCAATCCACATTACAAGCAAGGTTTTAGAATTTGGCAGCATATATGGTAGTTAAACATGATCATTATCATAAAAATATAAATTTGGTCTCTATTATCTTTTTTAAAGCACTTTTTTTAAATGTGGCTATAAAGTCTTTTTAGAATGAATTTAAATAATAATATAGTCATGAATCTTTTTTCATCAAAAGTATAAACAAAAAGAGAGCATTGCTAAAAAAAAGTACACTTATAAATCCAATTGAGAAAATCATTTAATTAATTTTGGTATGAGTTAAAAGTATGAATAAATCCATCAAGGTATTGAGTATTGAAGAAATAGAACTTTGAAGTCACAACACATAGCATCAGTATGGTTGTACACAAAAAGACTATGGAGTAAGATATCTCTCACTTCCAATACTCAATACTTATAGGTTGTCGTTGCCGCCCTACAAGACAACTTCCACTCATTGACTTTTACACACATGATCCTTGGTCCTAGGATCCTTTGGTATCCAATATACCTCAAGGGTATCCTATGGTCCTTAGATCCTTTGGCATCTTACTAACCACAAAGATCTCCTATGCCAAATACTAATTACTCTTACATTATTTATGGATATTTCCTAGTTCATATTTTGTCCTCTTGACTTTGACTCTTGGTCCTTGAATTCATCCTATATCCATAGGATGCTCTTCCTATACACCAAGAATCAATCTTTTGACCATTAACAACTTACTTTAAGTGATATCTTCCACAAGGTAATTTATTCTACTTTCACTTTTACTTCAACACTCTCACTTTGCTATTGGTCAAAAGACTTTTAATCTTAATGCCTTTATCAACATGTGATGTCTATCCTTTACTAATGCCTTTGTTAACAAATCAGCAAGCATATCTTTCATTGCACAATACTTCATATCAATCACTCCCATTTCAATTTTTTTTTCTTATGAAGTGATATTGAATGTCAACGAGCTTGGTCCTTGAATGGTGCTTTGGATTCTTTGAAAATGCAAGACATCCTTGAATGTCACACTTCATTGGAGTTGCTTCTATTTGCACATCTTCAATGTCCTCTAAAAGTTGTCTTAGCCATATTGCGTCCATTGCACTATGGCTTGCTGCCATGTACTCCACTTCTATTGTTGATCTTGCAATTGTTGGTTGTCTTTTGCAATTCCATGAAATTACTCCCACTTGAACAAAGGATACATATCCCATTGTTGACCTTCTATCATTTGCATCTCCAGCCCAATCCGCATCACAATAACCATGTATAATAATGTTATCACCTCCAAGATATAATTTGAAGTTCAAAGTACCTTTTAAGTACCTCATGATCCTTTTGATAGTTGTCCAATGGATTGGTCCAACCTTTAACATGTGTTGACTCATAACACTCATCGCATATGCAAGATCCACTCTTGTGCCAACCATTACATATATTAGTGAGCCCATTGCTACTTTATATGGAATACCTTGCATTTGTCCTTCAACTTCAGCAAACTCTTCTTCCGTGAGCTTCATCAACTTCAATTTGGCCTCCAAAGGTGTTCTAATAGGCTTACACTCTTCCATGTTGAATCGTTTCAACACCTCTTCAATGTACTTACTTTGACTCATTGTAATGGGCTTCTTAACACGATCCTTCACAAACTCTATTCCTAAACAATAGTGAAGTTCTCCCAAATCACTCATCTCATATTCTTTTTCTAACTTTTCCTTCAAGCAATCTATCATCTTTATAACATTGGTTGAGATGATCAAATCATCAACATAGAGGATAACAATCAATATGAACTCATTTTATTGCATCACATAAAATGAATGATCAACTTCACTCCTTATAAATCCTTCATTTACAAAGAATGTATCATTACGTTGATACCATGCCTTTGGAGACCGCTTCAGCCCATACAAGGATTTCTTCAACTTACAAACAAGGTCTTATTTTCCATCTTCAACAAATCCTTGAGGTCGATCTATGTAGATATTTTCTTCCAAATTTTCATTCAAGAAAGTCGTCTTCACATCCATTTGATGCATCTCCAAATCCATTGCTGCCCCAATTGCCACAATGGTTCTAATAGTGGTGAATTTGGCCACAGGAGCAAATATTTCATTGAAATCTACATCAGTAACTTGTGAGTAGCCTTTGGCAACCAATCTAGACTTGTATCTCACAATACTATCCATTGCATCCCTTTTGGTTCTAAACACCCACTTACGATTAATTAAAGATCAATTTGGTGGAAGTTGAGTCAATTCCCATGTTCTATTGTCCATGAGTGATTTGTACTCTTTTTCTATGGTATTCTCCCACGTCATAGCATCCGTGGACTTCATTGCATCAATCAAACTCAATGGATCAACATTGGCATGTTCTTCACTTACTTGAGAAAAGATGTGGTTCTTCCACCATGCACCAAGTTGTTTTTGATCTCTTAAAGGATATCTCCTTTCACTTCATGAAGATTCACTTTCATGCACTCCAATAGCTCTTGCTATCTTCTTTTCTCTTAAAACTTATCTCTTTACACTTAAAGGTTGATATTTCTCATCACCATCATCATCTTCAATATCTTGATTGTCTTCATTGCTGATTTTAGCAATTGTAGGCACCTCATGATCTACCTTCATTGATTCTTCATCTTGATTTCAAATTCTACCATCTTCAATATCATCATCATCAATTTTTTCTTCTTTCATTGCTAGATTTAAAGATGTGTCTACAAACACACCATTACTCCTACTTGGACACATCTCTAAGTGTTCACAAGCACTTTTGTGTTCCAAAAACTCTACATCACGACTTTTAATGATTTTTTTGGTTTCTAAACACATGAGCCTATATGCTTTGGTACCTTCACAATATCCAACAAATAAATATTTTCTACTCTTTGCATCAAGTTGAGACTTCATACAATCTGGTGTCTTTGCATAAGCAATCCATCTAAAGATTTTCATGTATAAAACACAAGGTTTCTTGCCACTCCAAGCTTCTGTCACAGCCATAATCATGTAAGCTAATAATTACATATAGAAATAGGTAGAAGTAAGTAAAAGTAGATAAAAGTAAGTTAATTCTATAATATTTAATATAGAAGCTTCCTAGAAACTTCTTAGATGCTACTTTGACTTCATAGGTGTCTTTAATTGACTTTTTGGATTAGAAACGTGGTCAACAAGTTGGCCATGTGCCACACATGTTGTTAGCTTGAAGATCAAGCTAACTATATGGCCTACACGTAGAAAAACTTGCCTTGTAAGTCAAGGCATGTGTCCTACAAAGTCAACACATATTGGAGGTCCTATAGAACGTCGCCACGTAGCCCCTAGTTAGATAGTATATATAGAGACAAGAGTGAAGGCTTCTTCACTCTTGTCAACTCTTTTCTTGCTTCTAGTCCAGGTTCAAGAGTCTTTAGTTTCTTGTCTTGTGGCAATAGCCATTCCAATTTCCTTTTAATATACCTACTTGTTTATATTTTGACTTATTATATTGAGATAGCCTTTTGGTGTATATTTTCCCTCATCGAGTCTTTGTCCTTGACAGATTGACAAGAGTACACTTACAATATCAGAGCTTTGTTTTTTCTTGAGTAAGAGTGGATTACCCCTTTCTCTTGACAAGACATAAGCGTATTAGAAGTTTGCGGATTACCCACTTCTAAACTGATATTGTTCTTAGTATCTTCTTTGTTATCAAGTCTTTCTTTTCTTTTGTCTTGAGCAATATCAAACAAATTTTTCTTCTTAGTGTCATTATGGCAGAGCTTGTTGAAATGAAGAGTGCAATGGCACAAATGCAAGAGCAAATGAGGGAGTTAATGCTTGCGATGCATCAACTCAATTCACCAACACATGAAAGAACAAGAATAGCAGAAAGTGGAGATATAGAGATGATCAGAGCTGCTTCAACATCTACAACAAATCACGTTCCTTCTCCAATTGTACAACACCTTATAAGCACTAGAGAACCAAGAATTGCCTTACTTGAGAAATTTGATGGTACGAGATCAAAGTTTCGAGGGTCCATCAATCAAGTACAATTGGCAATTGAACTTCAACTGCAAAGCTATCCAACTCCAGGATCACAAGTCAGGTTTATTGGCACTCTACTTTCTGGTTCTGCATTATCGTAGTTTTCGTCTTTTCTTGAACAACGAAATCCAATATTGGACAATTTGGAAGCTTTTTTGGTGGAGTTTCGATCTATGTATGGTGAACACGATGCAACTCGTGTTGCAACAAATAAGATCCGAATTTTGCGACAAAGAAATCGCTCAGTAATAGTATATGCTTCACAATTTCGACAACTTGCAATTGACATCAAGTGGGATGATGCTGCACTCATTAGTCAATTTCTTTATAGATTGCAATACGAAGTAAAGAAATTGATGCTCAACTTACCTAATCCTCAAACTTTGAGTCAAGCAATCGATTTTGCGGCAAAATGTGATAATCGACTTTTCGAATTTCGATCCGAGAATCATTCACGGGAACCTCAACATTATTACTCAATGGCAACATCAACATCTTTGCCAAACGTACATTCAGAAGTAGAAGACATGCAAATTGACGCGGTACGTTTTAAACCCCTAACTGAGCAAGAAAAGATTCGTCGTCGTCAAGAAGGATTATATTTATATTGTAGAGAACCTAAGCACACTGCTCAACATTGTCCAAAGAAACGACGCAACTATAAAATGAGGGGTACGACGGTCAAAGAAGACAACATGTCGGGAAACGGATTCGTCCAGCTACAATAGGGACCGTGCAGCTGGAACCTTGTACAATTCCTAATGAAGGTCCTATCCTCTCCTCAGAACCCTCTCCTTGTTTTATAATAGACTTATATTTAGGACCTAAGAATTACAAAGCCTCTGCTTTATTAGATTCGGGAGCCTCAGCATGTTTTTTAGATGAACAATTTGTTAAAAGTCGTAAAATACCCTTTGTACAGAAACCTAAACCACTACATGTAGAAGTCATAGATGGTCGTCCCTTGTCTTCTGGAGATGTCACTCATGAAACTCATCCTATAAAAGTAACAATAGACGGTCATGATAGCTACATAGCTTTTAACATAATTAAATCCCCGTCTAATCCAGTTATTTTAGGTTTATCCTGGCTAGAAAAATATAACCCTCGAATAGATTGGAATTCGCATAAACTTGACTTTCCCCAAAGCGTTATTAATAGTTCTACCAACCAAGTAAAAAATTATAAGTCTAGTATAATAAAACCCGTACTGATAGGTGCAAAAGCATTTATACACACAGCAAAAGAAGGATCAACTTTTGCTATTTATGCTGCACCTATTTCTGAAAACATAAAGACTTCAATTGGCATTCCAAGTCAATATCAGGAGTATCAAGACGTTTTTGAGAAAAAGAATGCAGATATTCTTCCTGAGCATCGCCCATATGATTGTTCAATCGACCTCAAGGAAGGAACTCAGCCACCATTTGGACCAATTTACAGTTTATCGTAAGATGAGATGGCTAAACTCAAGACATATATTGACGAGAATTTAGCGAAGAATTTTATACGCCATTCAAAATCTCCAGCAGGAGCTCCAATTCTATTCGTAAAGAAAAAAGATGGATCTTTACGAATGTGTGTTGATTATCGAGGACTCAACAAGATCACAATCAAAAACAGGTATCCATTACTTTTGATATCAGGACTCCTTGACCAGTTGAATCAAGCTAAGATCTATACAAAAATAGATCTAAGAGGAGCATATAAACTAGTACGGATCAGAAAAGGAGATGAATGGAAGACTGCGTTTCGAACCAGGTATGGACATTTCGAATATAATGTCATGCCCTTTGGACTCACGAATGCACCAGTTGCTTTTCAACATCTCATGAATGATGTATTTCGTGAATTCTTAGATAATTTTGTCGTCTGCTATCTAGACGATATCCTGATCTATTCTAAGAACGTCGAAGAACATGAAATACATGTTCGTCAAGTATTACAAAAACTTAGAGATGCAGGATTGTACGCCAAGATGGAAAAGTGTGTATTTCACACTACTCAAGTTGACTTTTTAAGATACATCATTTCAAATGATGGTCTCATGATGGATTCTAAAAAAGTCCAAACAATCATGGATTGGAAGATTCCAAGGACAGTAAGAGATGTCCAATGTTTCTTGGGATTTGCCAATTACTATCGGATCTTCATCAAAGATTTCTCACGAGTTGCAGCTCCACTTACACGCTTGACTAGTAAAGATAAATTCCAATGGAATCAAGAAGCGGAAGCAGCATTTGAAGCCTTGAAGACATCGTTTATCTCTGCACCAGTCTTATATCGTGTTGATTTTTCCAAGGCATTTTTTATGGAAACAGATGCATTAGATTTTGCCTTGGGTGCAGTTTTATCACAAATGGGAACAGATGACAAACTTCATCCGATAGCTTTTCATTCAAGAAAATTCTAAGCAGCCGAGATCAATAATGAGATCCACGATAAAGAACTTCTTGCGATCGTGGATTCCTTTCAAGAATGGCATCATTATCTAGAAGGCGCTTCTAGTCTAGTCACTGTATATACAGATCACAAGAACCTCGAGTATTTCATGTCAGCATGCGTGTTGAATCGTCGTCAAGCTCGTTGGAGTATGTCTTTGTCAAGATTCAAGTTCATTATCACTTATCGGCCAGGAAAACAACAAGGTTTGTCTGATGCCCTATCTAGACGTTCTTATTTTGCACCAAAAGAAGGAGATGCAGCTTTTGAGCAACAAAGAACGGTCCTCTTGAAACCGGAGCAATTTCATCTTCGAGCAATGAAATCAACATTGACTGTTGATTCAACTTTTCTCAAGCAAATCCAATCCAGTATGTCCTCAGACCCTCTTGTTTATGATATCGAGAATAATTCTTCCAAGTCTCATGATCCTTCTAAGTTCAAGTTCAAGAATAATCTATTATATTTTGAAGGACGCCTATATGTTCCAGAAGGAAAAGCACGTTTACGTGTTCTTCAAGCACGTCATGACTTTCCAGCAGCAGGGCACTTTGGATATAATAAGACTTTGGAACTCATATCAAGAGATTTTTGGTGGCCACAAATGTGGAAGTCAGTCAAAGACTTTGTACAATCATGTGATATTTGTTCAAGATCAAAAATTCCTCGTCATCGACCTTACGGACTTCTTCAGCCATTACCTATACCAGAACAACCATGGTCTTCTGTTTCTATGGATTTCATCACAGATCTTCCAAGCTCAAGATCTTATGATTCTATATTTGTGATAGTAGATCGTTTCACCAAGATGGCACACTTTGTGCCATGTACAAAATCTATCACAGGTGAAGAAACAGCTAAGCTTTTCATTGATAATATCTATCGCTATCATGGATTACCTAAAGATATCATATCAGATAAGGGAACTCAATTTGTGTCAAGATTTTGGAGGACCCTTTTCAAGATTTTAAAAGTGGACATAAAGCTATCTTCGGCTTTCCATCCTCAAACTGATGGACAAACAGAGCGCGTAAACCAAGTCTTGGAGCAATATTTAAGGTGTACTATCAACTACCAACAAGATGATTGGACAACCCTTCTGCCATTGGCAGAGTTTGCTTATAATAATACGGTACATTCTTCCACGCAACAAACACCTTTCTTTGCCAATTATGGCTATCATCGACGACTTGATACTTTTGATTTTTCAAAAGTTGATAATCCTGCAGCAGAAGATATGGCAAATCGGTTGTCAGAGTTACATGCAATAATGAAGACACAATTGAAGGAAGCTCAAGAACGACAAAAGATAAACGCAGATCTATATCGTAAGGAGCAACCACAACTCAACGTGGGTGATAAGGTATGGCTACTTCATCGCAATATCAAGACTACTCGACCTTGTGACAAGTTGGACTATCGTAGGCTTGGCCCCTTTTCTGTTTCTGAACAGATCAACCCAGTTGCATATCGGTTACATCTACCGGAGTCAATGAAGATCCATCATGTATTCCACGTGTCTCTTCTTGAACCATATAAGACAGTGGATATACAAGGAAGAAGACAAATGCCACCGCCTCTTATAGAAGTAGATAATAATGAAGAATTTGAGGTGGAAGAGATATTAGACTCAAGGCGGCTCCAAAATAAGCTGGAATATCTTGTTCATTAGCGCGGATATGATATTAGTGAACGCACATGGGAGCCATCCAGGAATCTAGCAAATGCATCAGCTAAAGTCAAAGTTTTTCATCAACGACATCCATCAAAACCAAGATGAAAATCTCTCTTATAAAAGAGACAAGATTGAGGCAAGATAACATTCAATTTCCTATCCTTGTTTGTAACTTCTTTGCATTTGTGACGCTAATTAGATGGAGAGCCAACAACCAGCAGATTCAACTCAAGAACCTTCGTTTGCTGACCTGCCGGATGAGACATTACGATTGTCACAACCTTCAAGAAGACGCAATCGAGATGAAGATCTTCAAGAATGACATGTTCTTCTTCGAACAGATGGTGAGATACAACGCGTTTGGTATCACGATTTGGGAAGGGACTCTCGATGTTTGGTGATTTTGCTAGAAGTAGGAACAACTCCTGATGGTGTTCCAAATATTCTATTCGAAGGAAGTTACGAAGGCCTCAACAATGATCAAATAACTGGGTGGTCTTCCTGCCCTGGTATGGGACACTATCGATGGTTGAGAGGCCCTATCAATCATCTTCGAAGAGAACAGAGATCAGAGTATGTGGCGAATACAATTCGTCGCATCATAGATTTCCTCAACATATGATGACCGCTCCTCGTGGAACTCGTCTCTAAAAGGGAGGGTAATGTCACGGCCATAATCATGTAAGCTAATAATTACATATAGAAATAGGTAGAAGTAAATAAAAGTAGATAAAAGTAAGTTAATTCTATAATATTTAATATAGAAGCTTCTTAGAAACTTCTTAGACGCTGCTTTGACTTCATAGGTGTCTTTAATTGACTTTTTGGATTAGAAACGTGGTCAAAAAGTTGGCCATGTGCCACACATGTTGTTAGCTTGAAGATCAAGCTAACTATGTGGCCCACACGTAGAAAAACTTGCCTTGTAAGTCAAGGCATGTGTCCTACAAAGTCAACACATATTGGAGGTCCTATAGAACGTCGCCACGTAGCCTTTAGTTAGATAGTATATATAGAGACAAGAGTGAAGGCTTCTTCACTCTTGTCAACTCTTTTCTTGCTTCTAGTCCAGGTTCAAGAGTCTTTAGTTTCTTGTCTTGTGGCAATAGCCATTCCAGTTTCCTTTTAATATACCTACTTATTTATATTTTGACTTATTATATCGAGATAGCCTTTTGGTGTATATTTTCCCTCATCGAGTCTTTGTTCTTGATAGCTTCTTAAGGAGTCATTGATGTGAGTGTACTTATTGGACATCTATTCATTGTATACACTGCATTGACTGTAGCTTCTATCCAATATTCATGCCTAAGGTTTTGTGCATGAAGCATACTCCTTGCCATCTCCACAATGGTGCGATTTGCTCTTTCAACAATTTCATTTTGTTGTGGAGTGTAAGGAATAGAAATTTGTCTTGCAATGCCTAGATTTCTCAAAAATTCATCAAAATGCTTTGACATATACTCACTTCTATTGTGCGTGCATAATACTTTTAGCTTGCACTCACATTACTTCTCTACAAGTGCCTTGAATTATTTAAATCTTGAGAAACACTCACTCTTGGCTTTAATGATGCATATCAACACCTTTTTTGAAAAATCATCAATAAATGTCATAAAGTATCTTATTCCTCCAATTGATGGTGTCTTCATTGGTCCACAAATATCAGAATGAACCATCTCCAACAATTTGCTTGCACTTATTGCAATTCCACTAGGAAATGAAGCCCTTTGTTTTTTGCCTTGGATACAACCTTCACAAGCAAGTGTCATAGCATTGTGACTGAATTGACCAAGATCCAAGCCACTTACCATAGATTAGAGCTCTTTCATATATTTGGCATTCAAATGACCAAGTCGTTGATGCCAAATGCCAAACTTGTCTTGATTTTGTGGAAAATCAGCATATGTCGCCACTTCAACTCCATTCTCCTTTTTACAATTGATGAAGTAGAGGTTGCCATCTCTAAGGCCTTTGGCAACATGTTGTCCACTCAATGTCTTCACAAAACATCCATTCATGTCAAATTGAACTTTACAACCATGTGATATAAGTTTGCTCACAGAAAAAAGATTCTTCTTCATCTTTGGCACATGTAAGACTTCCTTCAATCTGATCCTCTTGATTTAGTCCTTCACCACAATATCCTTTACAATGGAGCCAATTCCAATAGGTTGTATCATACCATTATCTCTCAACCATACTTTTGTTGCTAGAATTACTTCATAAGTGAAAAATCAATACTTGTATGGTGTCATGTGCTTAGTGGTACCCGAATCTATAATCCAATTAGACATGGCAACCATAGAGGCTCCTTCACTTGCCATGAAAGTATAATCATCTCCACCAAAACTATCACAAGCATTATTTATATTTTTCCTATCTCCTCTCTTGGCCTTGTAGAAATTTTTAGCAAAATGATCTAATTTTTCACAAATATAGTAATTTATTATGTTGCTTTTTGAATTATTACGTTGATATGGAAAGCTACCTTTGCCTTGTCTTGAGAATAGAGCCGAATCATCACTTTGAAGCTCCTTTTCTTTCCTCTTGGTTACTTCATGTGTACGTCTTGATGTGACATAATTCATGGTAAGCTCTTTCATGTTGATAGACTCTAATGCTACAATGAGGTAGTTGTAGGACTCGGGAAGGCTCATGAGCAATGTCAACACAATTTCTCTATCATCGACTAGTGTGTCAACAATTGTTAGTTGGTTTGCAAGTGCTTTTACCTTGTTAATATGAGCCATGAGGTCATCTCCTTCTTCCATCTTTACCGTTAAGAATTTTCTCCTTGTCCATAGGATATTAGCAAAGTTTCTATTCTTATAGATGTTGCAAATAGTCTTCCATGCTTCTACTAGTCCATTGTAAGCAATTACATGTGAAAAGTTGGCATCATCAAGATTTGTTGCAATCATGCCAAAAACCTTCCTTTCACATCATTTGTACTCCTTCTTCACCTTGATATCAGCATCATCACTACGAGGCTCTTCACTTTCATCAACAATGTCCTAAAGGTCCAATGAAGCCAACAAAAGCTCCATTTTCTTCTTCCAATAGTAGAAGTTGTCACATCTAAACTTCTCAATCACTCTCAAATCCTCTCCCTCACTTGAAGCCATGTCTAAAGAAGGGGTGTATCAAAGAAAATCAAGAAAAGAGAAGGTAGAACTCTCAAAATCAATAAGAAGGTGTTGCTACCTTAGAATCCTAGAATGCCTTCTTTGTAAGTAAACTAATGATTTCACTCTTTGATCACTCTCAACTTCACTTATAAGACTTCTCACAAACCTTAGACACTATCAAAAACTCTCATACAAGCTTTGCCACTCTTTTATCACCTCTAATGTCTCATAACACCTCTTATGACTATAAAAAGATCTATTAGGAACCTAAGCACATGAAAATTCAATGTTAGTGTATCAATGAGGTAAGTCACCAAAGAAACTATCATGGACATATCCATGTAAGCGAATAATTACACGTATGAATAGATAGAATTAAATAAAAGTAAATAAAAGTAAATTAATGTTATAGTATTTGACATAGAAGCTTCCTAGAACCTTTATAGATTGTGCTTTGACTTTATAGGTGTCTTTAATTGATTTTTTGGATTAGAAACGTGGTCAACAAGTTGGCCATGTACCACACATGTTGTTAGCTTGAAGACCAAGCTAACTATGTGGCCCACATGTAGAAAAATTTGCCTTGTAAGTCAAGGCATGTGTCCTACAAAGTCATCTCATATTGGAGGTCCTATAGCATGTTGCCACGTAGCCCTTAGTTAGATAGTATACATAGAGACAATAGTGAAGCCTTCTTCACTCTTGTGAACTCTTTTCTTGCTTCTAGTCTAATTTCAAGGGTCTCTAGTTTTTTTGGCTTTTGGCAATAGCCATTCTAGTTTCTTTTTTAATATATATTTCAAGTTATTTCTATTTTGTCATCTTTCTACGAGAGAAGTCTCACTTCTTTATTTATCTTTATGATGTTCTTGTCTTTGATAGATTGACAAGAGTACACCTACAATATGAAAGCTTTGTCTAATCTTGATTAAGAGTGGACTGCTCCTTTTTCTTAATAAGACACAAGCATATTAGAAGTTGTGGATTATCTTCTTCTAAACTAATATTGTCCTTAGTATTTTCTTTGTTCTCAAGTCCTCTCCTCTATTTTTCTTGAGCGATATTAGATGTCTTCTCTTTTTTAAGTATTATCATGGTAGAACTTGTTGAAATGAAGAGTGCAATGGCACAAATGCAAGAGCAATTGAGGAATTTAATGCTTGCAATGCATCAACTCAATTTACTACTACAAGGAGCAACAAGATTGGCAGGAAGTGAAGATATAGAAATGATTGGAGCTACTTCAACATTTGCACCAAATCATGTCCCTCATCTTATGGTGGAATGCCCTTCAAGTGTTAGAGAACCAAGAATTGTCCTATCCGAGAAGTTTAATGGCACTAGATCTAAGTTTTGAAGATTTCTCAATCAAGTGCAACTTGTGATTGAACTTCAATCCCAATGCTATCCAACTCCAGGATCACAAGTTAGATTCATTAATACGCTTCTTTCAGGTTCAGCACTATCGTAGTTTTCATCTTTTTTTGAATGACGAGATCTAATATTGGATAATCTAGAGACTTTTTTGGCAGAGTTTCAATCCATCTATCGAGAACATGATGCAATTCATGTTGCAACCAATAAGATCTGTATTTTATGACAAAATAATCGATTAGTAATGTTGTATGCTTCACAATTTTGACAACTTGCAACTGAAATCAAATGGGATATTGCTGCACTTATTAGCCAATTTTTCTATGGATTACAGTATGAGGTAAAAAAATTAATGCTCAACTTACTTGATCCTCAAACATTGAGTCAAGCAATTGACTTTGCTGTGAAGTGTGATAATCACCTTTTTGAATTTGGATCTGAGAACCGTACAAGTCGACCTCAATGTTACTATAATTCAATGGCAACACCAACACCTCTTCAACATATAAATTCGAAAGTAGAAGATATACAAATTGATGCAGTACGTTTCAACCTCTTATTGAGCAAGAAAAGACTCGTCGTCATCAAGAAGGATTGTACTTATATTATAGAGAATCTAAGCACAATATCCAACATTGTCCAAAGAAGCGACGTAACTATAAAATGAAGAATACTGAAATTAAAGAAGATAGCATGTCGAAAAATAAATTTGTCCAGCTACAATAGGAATCGTGCAACTGGAACCTTATACAACGCCTAGTAAAGGTCCTATCCTCTCCTCAGAATCCTCTCCATGTTTTACGATAAATATTATTCTAGGACCTAAACATCTCAAAGCCTCTGCCTTGCTAGATTCATGAACCTCAGCATGTTTCTTAAATGAAAAATTTGCTAAAAGAAATAGCATATTTTTAGTAAAGAAAACTAAACTTGTTCATGTAGAAGTCATAAATTGTCGTCCATTATCTTCAGGGAATGTTATTCATGAAACCCTTCCTATAGAAATAGCAACTAATGGTCATAGTAGCTTTATAATATTTAATATTATTAGATCTCCTTCTAATCCAGTCATTTTAGTTTATCATGGCTAGAAAAATATAACCCTAAAATAGATTGAACTTCTCATAGTCTTGATTTTTTTGAAAGTATAACTAAGAGTGACATTAATCAAGTAGAAAATCATAAGTCTAGTATAATTAAACCTATATTTGTAAGTGCAAGTGCTTTTTTGCATGCTGCAAAAGAAGGATCACCTTGTATCATTTATGCCACACTTGTTTCTATTGGTGGAAAGACTTCAAGTGGCATTCCAAGCCAATATCAAGATTTTCAAGATGTGTTTGAAAAAAAAAATACGGATACTCTTCTAGAACATCATTCCTATGACTGCTCAATTGACCTTCAAGAAAGAGTACAACTGCCATTTGGACAAATCTATAGTTTATCTCAAAATGAGTTAGCTGAATTCAAGGATTAAATTGAAGAGAATTTGGACAAGAACTTCATATGCCATTCCAAATCTCCAACAGGAGCTCCAATTTTATTTGTGAAGAAAAAAGATGGAACAATGCAGATGTGTGTTGATTATTGAGGACTCAATAAAATCACTATAAAAAATAAGTACCCACTACCTTTGATATCTAGACTTCTTGATCAATTGAATCAAGCTAAGATCTATACAAAATAGATCTATGAAGAGCATACAATTTGGTACGCATCAAAAAAAGAGATAAATAGAAGACTGTGTTTCGAATAAAGTATGGACATTTTGAATACAACGTCATGCCTTTTGGACTTACAAATACACTAGCAGCATTCCAACATCTAATGAATGATGTCTTTTGGGAGTTTTTAGATGATTTTGTTGTCTGTTACCTAGATGACATCTTAATCTATTCTAAGAACCCAGAAGAAAATGAACTTCATATTTCTCAAGTATTACAAAAACTAAGAGATGGAAGACTCTATGCCAAGATAAAAAAAAGTGTATATTTTATACTATTCAAGTCAACTTCTTAAGATACATCATTTCAAATGATGGACTCATGATAGATCCTAAAAAAGTTCAAACTATTATGGATTGGAAGATTCCAAAAATGATAAGAGATGTCCAATGCTTTGTAGGATTTGCCAACTACTATCAGATCTTCATCAAAGACTTCTCTTGAGTTACAGCTCCACTTACACATTTGACTTATAAAGACAAACTTCAATATAATCAAGAAGCTGAAGTAGCATTTGAATCTTTGAAGACAGCCCTTGTTTCTGCACCAATCTTGTATCGCGTCAATTTTTCTAAGCCATTTTTTATGAAAATAGACACATCGGATTTTGCTGTGGATGCTGTATTGTCACAAATAGGAACAGATGATAAACTTCATCCAATAGCTTTTCATTCCATAAAATTTTCAGCACCCGAGATCAACTATGAGATCCACGGTAAAGAACTTCTTACAATTGTGAATTTATTTCAAGAATGGTACCATTATTTAAAAGGTGCTTCTAACCTAGTCACAATGTATATGGATCATAAGAACCTTGAATATTTTATGTCAACACATGTTTGAATCATCGCCAAGCCCGTTGGAGTATGTCTTTGTCAAGAATTGAATTCAAGATCACTTATCCACCAAGAAAATAAAAGGTTTGTGAGATGCACTCTCTAGACAATCTTATCTTGCACCAAAGGAAGGAGATGTTGCTTTTAATCAACAACGAATAATTCTCTTGAAGCCAGAGCATTTTCATCTTCAAGCAATGAAATCAACACTAATTATTGATTCAACTTTCATTAAGCAAGTTCAGTCAAGTATATCTTCTGATCCTCTTATTCGTGATATGAAGAGAAATCCTTCAAAGTCTCATGATACTTCCAAGTTTGAATTCAAGAAGAATCTATTATTTTTTGAAGGACGCCTATATGTTCCAAAAGGTGAAGCTCGATTATGTGTTCTTCAAGCTCGTCATGACATTCCAGCAGCAGGACATTTTGGATACAATAAAACTTTGGAATTAATATCTAAGGACTTTTGGTAGCCACAAATGTGGAAAGCAGTCAAAGATTTTGTACAATCTTGTGATGTTTGATCAAGTTCAAAAAATCCTCGTCATCAACCTTACAGACTTCTTCAGCCATAATCCATTCTAGAACAACCATGGTATTCTATTTCTATGGATTTCATCACAGATCTTCCAATCTCATGTTCTTATGACTCTATATGCGTGATAGTAGATTGTTTTACGAAGATGGCACATTTTGTATCATGTACAAAATCTATCACAGGTGAAGAAATAGCTCAGTTTTTTCTTGACAACATCTATCGCTATCATGGATTATACAAGGATATTATATCAAATAGGTGAATTCAATTTGTATCAAGATTTTGGTGGACTCTTTTTAAGATTCTAAAAGTAGATATAAAACTATCTTCCACATTCCATCCTCAAACTAATGAACAATTAGAGCATATTAATCAATTTTTGGAGCAGTATTTAAGATGTACCATTAAATACCAATAAGATGATTGGACAACTCTTTTGCCATTGGTAGAGTTTTCTTACAATAATACGATACATTCTTCTACAAAACAAACACCTTTCTTTGCTAATTATGGTTATCATCGACAACTTGATACTTTTGACTTTTCAAAAGTTAATAATCTTGTTGTGAAAGATTAAACAATTCATTTGTCAGAGCAACATGCAACGATGAAGGCGGAGTTAAAAGAAGCTCAAGAACAACTAAAGGTCAATGTGGATGTCTATCGAAAGGAACAACTACCATTCTACATGGGTGATAAGGTATGGTTACTTCGTCGCAATATCAAGACCACTCGTCCTTGTGACAAGTTGTACTATCGAAGGCTTAAACCATTTTTTATTTTTACACAAATCAATCTAATTGCATATCGTTTACATCTATCGGAGTCAATGAAAATCCATCTAATATTTCACATATCTTTTTTTGAACCATACAAGATAATCGACTTACCAAGAAGAAGACAAGCTCTACCTCTTCCTATAGAAGTGGACAATAATGAAGAGTTTGAAGTAGAAGAAGTCTTAGATTCAAGGCGATGCCAAAATAAATTGGAATATTTTGTCTATTGGCACGGATATGATATTAGTGAACGCACATGGGAGCCAATAAAGAATCTTGTAAATGCAGCAAAGGCAGTGGAGGCTTTTCATCGACAACATCCATCAAAATCAAGATAAAAACCTTTTTTATAAAAAAAAAAAAAGATCTAGACAAGATAACATTCTACTTTCAATCCTTGTTTGTAGCTTCTTTGTAGTTATGATGCTCAAAAAATAGAGAACCAACAACCAGCAGATTTGACTCAAAAACCTTTGTTTGTTGATCTGTTGGACGAGATATTACGATTGTTACAACCTTCAAGATGATGCAATCGAGATGAAGACCTTTAAGAACGACATATTCTTCTTCAAAAAGATGGCAAGATATAACGCGTTTGGTATCACGACCTTGGAAGGGACTCCCGAAGTTTGGTGATTTTACTAGAAATAGGAACAATTCCTGATGGTGTTCCAAATGTTTTATTTGAAAGAAGTTATGAAGGCCTCAACAATGATCAAATAACTCGGTGGACTTCCTGCCTTGGTATGGGACACTACCGATAGTTGTGAGGTCCTATCAATTATCTTAGAAGAGAACAAAGATCAGAATATGTGGCGAATAAAATTCGTCACATCATAGATTTCTTCAACATATGATTACTGCTCCTCGTGGAACTCATCCCTAGAAGGAAGGGTAATGTCATGGACATATGCATGTAAGCCAATAATTACATGTATGAATAGATAGAAGTAAATAAAAATAGGTAAAAGTAAGTTAATTCTATAGTATTTGGTATGGAAGCTTCCTAGAAGCTTTATAGATGCTGCTTTGACCTTATAGGTGTCTTTAATTGACTTTTTGGATTAAAAACGTGGTCAACAAGTTGGCCATGTACCACACATATTGTTAGCTTGAAGATCAAGCTAACTATGTGGCCCATATGTAGAAAAACTTGCCTTGTAAGTCAAAGCATGTGTCCTACAAAGTCAATACATATTAGAGGTCCTATAGAATGTTACCATGAGCCCTTAGTTAGATAGTATACATAGAGACAAGAGTGAAGCCTTCTTTACTCTTGTCAATTCTTTTCTTACTTTTAGTCTAGTTTCAAGGGTCTCTAGTTTTCTTGGCTTTTGGCAGTAGCCATTCCAATTTTTTTCTTAATATATATATCAAATTATTTCTATTTTGTCATCTTTCTATGAAAGAAGTCTCACTTATTTATTTTTCTTTATCATGTTCTTGTCCTTGATAGAAACACACTACTATTGTTCTAAAAAAACATTCTTAAGTGAATAACAATCTTCTAGACCATGAATGTACTTAACAACAAGTAAGTGCATAACTACATTAAGAATTAGATGCCAAAAGAGATTTAGAAGATACCAAACTCTAACATCAGTAACAACCATAAGATCTACTTTTCATATCAACAAAATGACTTCAAAGAACTTCAATACTCACAACTAAAGGTGAGTGGGTCCATAACCTATTGAAGAAATAGAACTTTGAAGTCACAACATATAGCATCAGCAAGGTTGTACACAAAGAGAGTATGGAGTAAGATATCTCTCACTTCCAACACTCAATACTTATAAGTTGTCGTTGCTGCCCTACAAAACAACTTCCACTCATTGATTTTTACACACATGATCCTTGGTCCCAGGATCTTTTGGTTTCTAACATTGTCATACTGTAAAAGCTTACAATATGTAAAAATTAGTTAAAAAATATTATATGTTAATAAATCTAAATGTATGTTAAAGCGATTAATAGATTAAATTAAAAAGAGTTGATAAAAAAAAAAAAAAAAAAAAAAAAAAAAACTTTATTTTGTTTTCCTTACTTAATTTGATTATAGTATATAAAAGTTATAGAACCTTAATGTTAAGTATGAAGCCTTGAGAGGAGATAGAGGCCTAAAGATGAAGATTTAAACTAATAGGAGGTTAATTGGGAGGGATGAAACCAAGGCATGGTTGGATGAAGGTAGAAATAAGCATCTTCATCCCCATTGGTCGAAATCCATGCCCAATGGGCTTTTAGGAGGCTGCCCGCGACCTTGATAAGGGTTTCGGCGACTTAAAAGAGGCCATTAGGAAATCAGAGGCAAGGGTTGTAAAGTTTAGGATTTTGGCTACAATTTTTTTGTAAATTTTATAAGGTTTGGAGTTAAGGTGAATAAGTTATAGCCGTTTGAAATTAAGGTGTCAATTTGAGACCTACTGTTACTCTTTTGAGTTTAAGAGGAGTCTTACGGAAGCTTTTGGAGATCGGAAGGTGCGGCTGGAAGGGCAACTTTAAGACATACATCTTTTGCGAAGGAAATTTTGCATTTGGAGTTTATGTGAAGGAGTTATAGGGAGTTAAAGACAGCGCATTCAAATCAAAGGCAGTAAGTGAGCGGTTTTATTCAAAGTAGTGTTAGGAGCCATAACTTGAGTTTTCAAACGAAATTTTGGCTCAAACTTTGGAAAAATGTAAAAATTTGTGTCAAAAAGATATTTATACAAGTTTCGTGGCATTTGGACTTATGGTTTGTGAGATATGAAGAAAATTACGCGCGGGTATATAAAGATTAGGGTTTGAAGCGACTGTTAGGATTTTGAAGATATCTCAAGATCCGAGATGAATTTGCGGTTGAAATTCGCTGTACAAATTAATAACAACATATCAATACTTCATGTAAATTTTGATCTTGTTTGGACGGTTGGATCAAGAGTTATGAGGTGTTGAGATTTGGGAGAATTTCCACACAAGGATATACAAGGTTTTCGAATACTTCTACCATATTTTGGATGTTGTTGGTTATTTAAGACTTAAGTATTTGGTGTAATTGTCCCAAAAAGAGAACTTATATATATAAAATTAGAATTTCTTTATTTTAAGCTTGATTGAGCAATTAGTGACAACCAGAAGCCCAGCGCTTTTTTGAGGCAAAACCTCTCTACCCCGACAATGTACCTCGAGGATATCCTATGGTCCTTAGATCCTTTGGCATCTTACTAACCACAAAGGTCTCTTATGCCAAATACTAATTATTCTTATATTTTTTATGGATATTTCCTAGTTCATACTTTATCTTCTTGACTTTGACTCTTGTTCCTTGACCTCATCCTATATCCATAGGATGCTCTTTCTATACACCAAGAGTCAATCCTTTGACCATTAGTAACTTATCTTAGGTAATATCCTCCACAAGGTAATTTATTCTACTTTCACTTTTACTTCAATATTGAGAAGGAAGCAATCTTAGATAGAGATTTATTTATTCTTGAAATCTTCAAAACTTTGATTTTATTCTATTGAAATTTTCTAACATACTTATCTTTATTTCTTTCATACTTGTAGTAGGAAGACTTCTTAGATTTAATTGCTTCTCTCTATTGCACAACTTCTTGGTATAGACTTTGAATTTCATTGTTGACCTCTTTCAAAAGTATTAGAAGACTATCTCTATAGCTAATATTAGAAATATATGAGATTTTTATTCTAAGAGTGCTAACAAGTTTGTAAAGATCTATAATGGTTACAAATCAATTCTCACTTCTACCAAGAGTAGCATCTATAATTTTTTCTTGTAAAAAAAAAATTCAAACAAATCTATAAGAAAAATTAGAAGAAAATAATCTATAACCTCTAATATCAAATAAAAATTTCTACAAAGAATAATAATCCACTCTTTTCAAAGAAAAAATCATTGTTAGGAAATTAAAATATTAAATTAAAGGTAAATATTTTCCAACCTTTAAAATAGTACAATAGAAGTAGAGTAGTCCATTCACTTCTAAAAACAAGATAAAAATAATAAATTAGGATTTTTGTCATATTATCAAAGATATGAATCTTGAAAAACCAAAAATTCAATACATTCTTATGTAACTCAAAAAGAATAGATATTTATCCAAACTAATGAAGTATTAAAATTAAAATGGCTATTGGTAAAGATAAGAAGACTAAAAAATCTTGAAATAAGATCAAAGACTAAATAGGCATTGATAAGAATAAAGAAGGTTTTATTTTTGTCTTCATATATGCTATCTATCCAAAAGCTACATAGCAATGTTTTATAGGACTTCTAACATGTGTTCAATTTATAAGACACATATTTTAACTTGTAAAGCAAGTTTCTTATATGTATGCCACATTATTAGCTTCTACTACTGGTTACCAACTTATGCAATACATGACTAACTTGTTGGCCAAGTTTCTAACCTATTAATTATTTATTATAACATAGAATAGATAAGATAATTATATAGATAGTTAGAACTATAGAAGTTTTTAGAATTGAAATTAAGTTAGTGAACTAAGTAGGATACACTATAGAACATTTTAGAAGAATTTAGGGCAGTTATTTAGATGGGGCCTATCATAGAATCTTCTAAAAAAGGCTTAAGGTGGTTATTTAGATAGAATATATTATCTAAGAATATTCTAGAAAGTCTAAGGTGATAAGATAAGATATAAATAAGACTGGTAAAGTTCTTTGGAATATTTGGTTAAATATAGCTTCAAACCCTTTCTCTTAGTAAAGTTTGGTTTTGCATCCTTTTGTTCAATTCTATTCTGTTCTATTCTCATTTGCTTAGTTGTCTTTTATGTCCTAATTTGCGTAATTTTTTCTAATTTTGTTTTGGTCTGTTTTATCTTATTTTTTCATGAGATTTTATATTACTGTAGAATAAAAAGATCTTCAATTTTTGAGATATTCTGGTCCTATTTTATTAGTACTAGAGTAAGTGTTAGACTATTTACTTTTGGTAGCATGCCAATAGTCATCATATAGTCCAAGGTCAATTGTTGTGGTCATACTATGTACTATGCTCAGGATACTATGAGCTACTCTTAAGAGTCTATCAGGAGGTGAAAAAATATTACAATAAAGGAGTCTAGTGAAGAAATTACAATATAAAAGATATGGCAGAGCAATCTTAGATAGTCTCAAATACAATATCTTTTAAGCCATATAGCTACTTTATAAGGACAAATAAAAGCCTCGAAGATAAGAGAGTCGATATTTGCTAAATTGAAATTGAGTAAGCCTAGTATATACTCTGAAACTTCAAGACAAGAAGATGTATGTCAATGGCTCTTCAACATGTGACAATACATCCAACTATTTGAGGCAAATACCACTAAAAGAATTATATATGTAACCAACTATTTGAGAGATGCAACAGCCATTTGGTGGCGATATTGAGTTCAAAGCTATGGAGCTCAAGGTAGATTTTGTGACTTCAAAGAGTTTGAGACCAAGTTTAAGAATCAATTTCAGCCCATCAATGTGAAAAAGATAGCACGCAATTACTTATCAAATCTTACACAAGTTAATTGGTACAAGTTTATGTATCTTGATTCAAGTCCTTATGTCTCCAAATTGACAATGTTTCAGAGGAAGAGATGATGGATTGATTCCTATAAGATTTGAAACTTAAAATCCAGTAAGAGGTAGAGCTAAGGAATCCACAAACATTTGAAGATGCAATTTGGATTACAGAAAGGGTTGATACTATAGATTTCAAAAATCATGGAGCACGACCTATAGCATGAAGTTCTATGATGCTATTTAATATTACAGCACAACAACCAATGCCAATAGAAATTGATGTCTTACAAAGATCATTGACACCACAAAGACAACAAATATTAGTATAAAAAAAATTATGTTTTTATTGTTAGGAGCCAGGCCATCAGATTGAAGGTTGTCCAAAACATCAAAGTGTAAGTACCAGCAAGACAAGGCAAGTTTATATTCTCAAAATTCACTAAGCCAATAATGAGTCAAATAGGAAAATGGGGCTCTATAGTAAAGGTGCCATGGGTCAATACTGGGAGTAGCTACTGTCTTTTATAGAAAAATGGCATAGCCTCAGATAACTATAAAAAAAATCAATTGATGCATCTAACGAGACTACTAAGGAGACAACCATATCGAGTACTTGTAGATTGTGGCTCTATAAAAAATTATACTTCAATTAAAATTACCGATTGGCTTCGAATTAAAACTAAAGAAATCAAAGGAAGAAGTATATACTTTGCACATAATCAAAAAAATATGTTGAATGAGATGTATGAAAAAGAAATCTTGAAATTGACAAACACCTATATCTTAAGAGAGAGATTCAATATGACAAAGCTAAGGTATGATGTTATGCTTAGTATGCCATGGCTAAAGATGGAAAATAAAAAAGTTAATTAGATAGCAAAGACAATCTCTTTTAAAGATGGAAGACGTAAGGTAATTCTTTGTACTTCCATATTAAATGAAGAGAAAAGACAGCCTACAATCAGAGATTTATTTGTAAGAATGACTTTTATAAAGAAATAATTATAGTATGAGCAACCAATATATATGGTGGTTTTAAATCTTATATCAATGGTAGAAAAGACAGCTGAAGGAATAGAATAGGCAGAGCAACTTATACGGAAATATCAAGGGATCTTTCCAATTGACCTACCTAATGTCCTACTTCCTGATCGAGGTGCCCCGTTTCAAATAGAATTATTGCTTGGAGCCAAACTAGCAAGTTGACTAATTTATCACCTAATACCAAAAGAATTTGAAGAGCTACAGATGACATTAGACAAATTCTTGGAAAAATATTTCATTTGAGAAAACACATCACTATAGGGAGCACTTATATTTTTTGCACCTAAAAAAGATGGTGGACTTGACCTTTGCATTAACTATCAAGGTCTCAATAAACAAACTATTTAAAATGTATATCCACTTCTATGTATAGATGATCTTCTTGACTAACTTCAAGGTACAACCATCTTTAGTAAATTAGATCTTTAGAGCAACTATTGATAAATACCTATTTTAAGAGAAGATGTGGAAAAGACAATATTTTGTATGTACTATAGATATTTTGAATGGCTGGTTTTACCTTCTAATCTCACCAATACTTTAGTTTCTTTCATAGGTCATGTGAACAGATTGTTTTGACACCTTTTGAATAAGTATGTAGCTGTCTTCATTGATGATATCCTTGTATATAGTAAAATCCTTGAAGAGCATGAACAACACCTACAAGAGGTAATGCATCAACTACAAGATAATTGCTTCTATTGCAAGTAATCAAAATGTGAATTTTGGTAGTTAAAAGTTTTATTTTTGGAAGATGTGGTGTCTTTGAAAGGCATGTATATGGATCAAGATAAGGTGAAAGCAGTGGAGGATTGGCCAACTCCCAAAGATGCTTCTGAAATTTGCTTATTTTTAGGCCTTGTTGGATACTATTGCCATTTTATTTCGCAATTTGTTCATATTATTGCCTCATTGACAAACCTATTGGAAAAAAGTGCCCCATTTGAATGAAAACTAGAGCAGCAAAATGCCTTTGATAAGTTGAAGGAGGCATTCATTATTGCTTCAATATTGTAACCGTATGATCCTAATTTTCCTTGTATGCTTGACATTGATGCTTTTGACTTTGTTATTAGAGGGGTCCTTCAACAAGACTTTGGTAGGAGCCTTCAACCTATAGCATATGAATCACACAAGCTCTAAAGAGCAAAGCACAATTACTCTATATATAATAGAGAGCAATTAGCAATTATACATGCCACAAAGGTATGGCGACACTATCTATTGGAAAAGCCAGTGGTTGTTTGGACTAACGATCGACCTTTGCTACATGATTTGCATCTAGAAAATATGGAATTGCGGCATTATTATTGAAAAGAACAGTTGCATCTTTTTGATATTCAGCTTGAGTATAAGCAAGGGTGACAACATATTGTGCCAAATAGTTAATAACAGAGACCAAACTTGAAAGACAAAATCCATAGACAAGGCAACAATCACTACTATTACTAATATTATTTTAGATCTAATTAAAAGGGTAGAATGGAAAGAAACTATACAATAAAATGCTTATTTTAAGATGATTAGCAATTGATTGTAGATAGATAATATACAATATCAGGATTATATTCTTGTTAATGGTTTGCTCTATTTCAAGAAATAAATTTATGTACTTGACAATACTAAGCTCTAGATGCGCATGCTTTAAGAATGACATGACATCCCAATATTTGGACATCTGAGATGTGAAAAGATCCTACAACGGATCTCAAGGACATGATTTTGGGCAAGTTTGGATTGTGATGTTTAAATCTTTGTATGCTCATGCGAGTCATGTCAACATAATAAAGCATGCAAAGCAACATCTCTTGGACAATTGCAGCCAATTTTACTACCAACATGTTGAGAGTAGGTGATTATAGATCACATTACATGTTTGGCACAAATACCTCATAATCATAGTGCAATTGTCATCTTTGTGGTTCAACTCTTAAAGCAACTTCACTTGGCTACAATATGCTTGGATATTGATGTTCCAATGCTCAGATAAGTCTTCTTTGATTTCGTCTTTCATCACCATGGATTATTTCATGTCATCATTTTAAATCGAGATCCACGCTTCATAAGAAGTTTTTAGGAAGTCTTATTCAAGCTATTAGATATACGACTAATTATGCCTACAACCTTCTATCTCCAAACAGATAGAAAAATAAAGCATGCAAATTAGACTTTAGAGGATATTTTAAGGGCATTTATGACAGTTCATCATAATGATTGGGATGAATATTTGATGCTTTTAGAGTTTGCTTATAATAATAGTATTCAAGCAAGTACCAATCATTCACCATCTTTTTTTAATACCAATCAACATCCAATTATATCAATAACTCTCCATTGTCCCATCGGCACTAACAATCCAAAAATGGATGAATTTATACAATGGCTTATAAGAGGCACGACATTGGCACGACTGCACAGAATTGACAGAAAGAATATGTGAATAACCATTGATAATATAAGATCCTTTGATAGGGTAATTAAGTATTACTCTCTAACGCCAACTTATCACTTGTTACATCAACTCAAATCCACGAATTAGCACCTCAGTGGCTTGGACCTTTTTACATTTCTATAGTAATTTTTGATGTCATGTACTGCCTCAAGCTTTCGCCACATATTCAAGTCCATCCAATTTTTCATATTTTACAATTAAAAGAATTTCATATTGAACCAAAGCACTTTCCGAAATCAACATCAATGACCACCTCTACTAGTTGTAGTTGATGATCAACAAGAATATGAAGTGGATAGCATTTTGGAACATCTTTATCTTTGTCGTGGCAGTAGACGTCCACAACTTCAATACAAAGTTCTTTAGAAAGCTTATCCTAGTCACAATATAATGTCGAAAACTGCACAAAACCTTATCCATTACCAAGAAACAATTTGAAGATATCGTTAGGAGCAAAACAAAGACATTCCACATTAGTAGAAAGGAATTAACTGTAATAAGGTATAGATAAGATAATTATATAGATAATTATAACTATAGAAGTTTCTAGAATTGGAGTTAAGTTAGTGAATCAGGTAGGATCCACTATAGAACATTCTAGAAGAATTTAGGGTGGTTATTTAGGTGGTGTCTACCATGGAACCTTCTAAAAAGACTTAAAGCAGTTATTTAGGTAGGACCTACTACCTAAGAATATTCTATAAAGTCTAAGGTGGTAAGATAAGATATAAATAGGACTCACCAGGGCCTTTTGGGGCATCTGATTAGGTATGGCTTCAGACTCTTCTTCTTAGTAAAGTTTGATTTTGCATCCTTTTTTTCAATTCTATTATGTTTTATTTCCATCTGCTTAGTTGTCTTTCATGTCTTAATCTGTGTAATTCCGTTTAATTTTGTTTTGATCTATTTTATCTTATTTTGTGATAAGATTTTATATTGCTGTGGAATAGAAGGATCTTAGATTTTTGAAATAATCTAGTTCTGTTTCACTTTTAGATATGTACAAAGGTGAAACTATGTCTATAAAATTTTTAAGAAGTTTTTTTATAAGATATTATTAAATTAATTTACTTTTATCTATTTATAATATCTAAATAATAATTAAAATAAATATGAATGTCTATCACAAGTAAAGAAGGAGGTCTAAAGCTATTGTCAATAGATTATTAAGCTTCTTAAATATGATAGGATATTTTGGTGTAATAACTTATATTTTTTACTTACATTTTATTATTGAAAGTATACTCCTTCTTGTTTGATACAATATGCATATCAATCAAATTTATATTGTAGTCACAATAAAAATAATCTTGCTATATGTAATATGTCTTTAAAATTGCTTATTAAAGATGGTATTGTAAAGATGATTATTGCAAGTTTTTCACTTAGATTTTCTAAAGAGAAATATAATTAAATCCAAAAATCTTAGTAAAAATCATATAAAATATAAATATATAGTTTACACATAATTTAGTCAATTGCATTAGGAAGATTATAGAAAAATAGGAATAGAAGTTGAAAACAAGAAGAATAAAATAATGGTTTAAATAAATAGATCTATTTAACAAAAATTTGGATCATTTTAACATTAATATCAAAATTATAAGTAATTATAATTTATTATATATATTTTATTAATATATTTTATAATTAATTTATATATAATTATATCCTTATTATTTGATATATTCTAATTAATATTTTTTACATATTTGATAATATTTGTTAAATAAAGATTGTTCCTTGATTATAAATTTATATTATTTAATTAACATTACTTCTATCATTTATCAAAATATAATCTACTAAGATTATAAATTATACAAGGTTTTGAAAATATCAATTAAAATTTTTAAAATCTAAAAATATCAATAAATTTTAATATCTCTATATATAATGGCATTTAAACTTGTACCTAGATTCTTATCAATGTACTCTTTTAATGAAGCCAACTCATTATGTCATAAGCTATATAATGGTTCAAATAGTAGTTGAATCATATCTTAAAAGTTAATCAAATAATCATAGAAATAATACTTTAAAAGTATATCTACATTCTTTTTTTTAAAGATATCTTCTAAATCTTAATATTGGCTTAGAATGCTACTTAAAATATTTTGACCATTACAAATACATGTGGTATTAATAGCTGTAGAATAGATAAATAAATTTTGTGATAAGTTGCTGGTTGGTTATTGATAATCTTGAGAATTAGACTGATGGTTAGGTAGTTTAGTTGGTAACAGTAGGTTGTTAGTGGAATAAATGGTTAAGAATTCAAAGGGTCATAACCTTTGGAATCCGCTGGCCAATGGATCATCTTTTTGGTAGGATAAAGAGGTTGACGAAAGAGAGATTAGAGCCAGACTATGAGAGTTGTAAGCCGAGGGCTAGACTGTGAGAGTCGTAAGCTGGGGTAAGCTTGGTGCTACCTCTTTGTTTTCTTTGCTTTTATTATTTTCTAATGAAGAATTGTAATTGAGAGAAGTATTGTTGAAATTGTGATTAGAATATTGTGGAATATGATTTTGGATTGATCATTTTGGAGAAAATCTGTGACCTTGAGAATTGAGATTATCAAATTGTGTTGTATTAAGTGAAGATATTGAATTCTGTATGATGAATTGAGAAATTGAATATAATAAATAAGCTGGAGATCAGTGATTGAATATATAACAATCGAAAGAGAGTAAGCGGGAGATGAATTGATAAGAATATGGAAGTATTGTTGAATTAATAGTCGTAGAATGGATTATGTCTTGAATTAAGACGGAAGTAGTAAGCCTTGGTGTTTTGTAGTTTGATAATTGATTTTAGATATCCAGAGTACAATCAATTATAATACTAACAGACCCAATTCATATAACCAATCTTTCCCCGTGTTCGAATCTACCTCTATTAGTTCAATTACTTTGGTATATCGAAGCTTGAACGCAACGAGACCAACAATAGCCATTTTTTTTTTTTTTGCCACATACATGAAATTTCTTGTTTCAATAAATAAAAGTTTAGACTTATGATTTTTTACTTGGATAATAGGGATCTAAGTTAAGCTGTAAAAAAATTTTAAGGTTACAAGAAAATAAGCCTATATAAAGATCATTTTTTTTTATCATAATGAATCTAAAATTATTATATTAGTAAACGATCTAATAATATTAAATATTATTAAGCTATTATGATCGTTTTTTGCTAAATCTATATGAATAATTTCATAGATAACATCTTCAAAAGATAAAAGATGGCCATCCATGATTTTTATATGTACAAATTTATTTTTCTTGACTAGAGATATTTTCTAATTTTTTATCAAAATCTTTGTTTAGAAAACAAGACATTGCTTTTAAATCTAAAAAGATAAAGAATTTGTAATTTTTTGGTCTTAAATAGACATCTATTATATAGTAAGATGAAAGATCTAAAAGAAGAATATGACATAAATTATTTGTTGCATTAGATTTCAGCCACATAGTCACTAATGTATTCACAAACATGTTTTTTGAGATGTTATCCTCTTTAGCAACCATACTTCTCATTTTACAATTATATTTTTTATTTTGGATAATATTAAGAATTGTGTTTAGCTTCTTTATAATATAAGTAAATTTTTTTTTAACAATATTATATCTTTTTTCACTTAATAAGAAGTTTGAAATGTACTATATCATTTTCTATAAGTTCCAACTTTGGTGAATAAGTTTTTCAAACTTAGGAGTTCTTGTCATGTTTTTGACTTATTCATCTCCAACCAATTCTTTGTTTTTGGCCTCTTATAAAAAAAAATTATTACATGCAATGGCTTGAGTAATAAATTATTTAAATGAATTTATTTTTGACATTATCAATAATAAATCTTTAATATAATATTTTTACCTATATCAAAATTAATTACTAAGGGCTTTATCATTTCAATCTATATTGCAAATAAGGTTTTGGAATTCAATAATATATATGGTAGCTGATTGTGATTCTTATTATAAAAATAGATATTTTATTTCTACTATCTTTTTATGATTATTATTTTTAAATATTATTACAAAAAAATTTAAAAATAAATTAGATTATATAGAAGACTTGAATTTTTTTCCATCAAATAAATAAGCAAGAAAGAATATTTCTAAATGGAAGTAGACTAATAAATCTAACTTCAATGAATCTATCATGATGTTGAAAGGAATGTAATTTCAAATAAAACTCGACTTATTATATAAATCTTTGAAATTATATTCTTCTTCAATTAAACTTCTTTGGCATATTAATTCTTACATCACTCATACTTGTGGTAGTAAGTCTTTTCATATTCAATTATGAGATTGATCTACTTATTTTCTTAACTGCCCAACTTTTTGGTGTAGACATTAGACTTCATTATTGATTTCTTCTATAGGCATAAGAATATTACTTCCATATTTGACATTATTAGTATTTGAAATTTCTACCTTAAGAGTGTTAATAAACTCATGAATATTAGAAATAGTTGCAAATAAATTCTTACTTTTTTCAACTATAGCAATCATATTTTTCATATATATATTTATTAAAAAAAACTTTAAAAAATCTATAAATTAGAAGAAAATAATATTTAATATTTAATATCAAATAAGAAATTTTTAAAAATAATAGTAATTTATTATTTTTAAAATATATATATATATATTAAAAATTAAAATTAAAACTAATTTAAAAATAGTTAATTTAAAACCTTTAAAGTACAAGAAAAGAAATGGAATAATTGAATCACTTCTAAAAAAAATAAGAACAATGAATTAACATTCTTGTCAAACTATCAAGGATAAAATCACAAAAAAATCAATGGATCAATATACTCTTGTTTCATTGAAAAAAAAATAGATATCTATTCAAAGATGATATAATATTAAATTAGAATAATTATTATCAAATATAAGAAGATTAAAAACTTATGAAATAAAACTAAAAACAAGAAAGGTGTTGATAAGAGAGAATAAAGTTTTTCTTTTGGCTCTATATATATTATCTAATTAGGAGACATATTCTATAGGACCTCCAACACATGTCTAACTTACAAAAAACGTTTCTTTTATGTGTACCACATAACAAACTTGTACTACAAATTATCAACATGTGCAACATACGGCCAATTTGTTGGCTAAGTTTTTAACCTATCAATCACCTATAAGTATTCATAAAGTCAAATTCACATCTATGAAGCTTCTTAATAATGCATTATTTCATTTGTTTATTTTTACTTATTTATATTTAATTCCTCTTATTTAAATAATTATTAATATTGATTATATCTATAACAATAGTTCTATTTATGTAATTTTATATCATATTATTTTATTATGTAATATTAAGACTAATTGACCTTGTGACAAATTTAATCACTGAAGACTTGGCCTAATTTTAAATTAAATAATATAATAAGATAATAATTATAAATTATAATTATCACTATCAATAAAGATTTATCTTATATTTTATATGAATCTTATAAAGCCTTATATAATATTATTATTTTAATATACTAAGAAGAAATTGATAACTTCCTCTTTTTATTAAAATAAATAACAAAAAAAGGTTTATAGTGGAGGAAATCTTAGAATTAAGGCAGCACCAAAATAAAATAGAATATTTCATATAGTGGTGTGGATATAATAATATTAAATGAACATGAAAGATCATCCAAATAATAATTTTACAAAATAATCATATCTCATTACCAGCTTTAAATAAATATTTTTTTATAAAAAATATATATATATTAATTTTTTGTTGTTTTTGAGTTTTTTTTTAATTATATCTTTAATTTTATGTGAGGCTTTTTTATTCTACATGCAAAATATATTAATTTAAATTTTAAAATTTTAAAAAGTAAAAGTATCTAATTATAAATGGTAACTATAATTTAAAAAATTTGAAATTTTTTAATAGAAAAATATATTCTATAATATCAAGAAAGTTATTCAATTGTGTTAGTAGTAGTTAATACTATATTATAAATATTATTTTAATACTTTATTCACAAATTTTATTTGTTAATAAATTTGAAGATGAAAAGATAGAAATAATTTAATACCAATATATAGTGTATTAAAAAATGTCTTTCAAAAGCTTGATATAAATTGAGGTCTGTGGTCAAATATAATATCATTTGAAAGTTTGTGACATCAAAAAATATTATTTAAGAAGAATTTAGCTATTTTTTTATTAATAATATTTTTGGACATGGTCCAAAATATATTATTTTGATAAAATAACCAAACATTATAAAGATAAAGTCATTAGAATTTGAAATTTAAAGATTTTTGATGAAATCTATTGAAACAAATGACTAAGATTTCTTCAAAATTATAAGAATTAAAAAAGTCTATACAACTAATAATATGGAGTTTTTGCTCATTACCAATATACCATGATTAAATATATGCTTTTACTTCTTTCTACATTTGAGGCCAGAAAAATCCTTTTGAAATAAGTTCTACTGTTATATTATGTCCAAAGAGACATATTATCAAAATACATGTAATTTTATTCTACTATTAAGAATATAAAAATATCTTTTACAATAATAAAAAAAAAAATGTCAATGAATTTGAATTTTTTTAGAGTTATTATGTGAATATTTTTTAACATCAAGAATAAGAAGGTTTGTTAGTATACTTAAACAAACTTCAATGAAAAAAGCATTGCCAACTAGGATTATTGATTTATAGTCTATAAGTCAAATTTTTATAGTTTCAAAAGAATAATTAGTTGTTGATCATATATTTCATCTTTTTTTTGTTTGGTGTAAGATAAAACATCCAAATGAGATATTTGACAAGCATTATTGTATATTTAGATAAGAATATTATATATAAATTTTGACAAAAACATGCTCTAATAGACTTAGCAACAATTTAAAGCATATACTCACATAAAATACATAAGATTCTTGTAATAAGCATAAACTGTGATGGAATAAGAAGTATCATTTAGATAGCAATACTATTTTTGAAATAAATCTACAATAGCAAAAAGTTTTTTCTTGTGGATCTTATAATTAATCTTTACTGCTAAGAATTTTTTTGAATAAAAAGAAATATAATGGAATCTATTATCTATATCTATTTGTAATAAAATTGTACCTTGTGAAAAGTCTTATGTTTTTGTTTTTATAAGAAAGGCTTTAAAAAATGTAAGCAATATAAAATAGGAGCTAAAATAAAGGTCATTTTCAAATCTTGTAATATCATTTCTACATCTTTGTTCTATTTTAAATTTTCTTTAGAAATTCATTGAGTAAAAAAAGTAGCTAATTTAATAGAATTTTCTATAAATGCTTGATAATATTTCATGATTTCTAAAAAATATTAGATTTCATATAAAATTCTTAAATTTTTTTAATTTATAATATTTTCTACTTTCTTAAAATCCATTTGTAAACTATCAATTGAAATAATGTACTTTAAAAAATTTACTTAAATTTTATAAAAGACACATTTCTCTATCTTTGTATATAATCTTGCATTTCTAATTTTTTGTACTACAAAGAAAATATGTTCTTAGAGTAGATTAGAATGTTGTTTATATAACATACAATAAGATTATCTAAATATTCATAAAGTAAATTATTTTTTAAATGCCAGAAATTAGCGAGAGTGTTTTCAATTCTAAAATGTATGAAATTTTTTTTGCAATAGCCATACCTAATCCAAAATATAATCTTTCATTTATCTCCTTTTACAATACATACTAAATTAAATATTCTTTATAAATCTATATTAATTTAGATCTTAACTTTCTATAATTTATTAAAAAGTAAAAATATTAAAAATAAAGAATACCAATTTTTAATGATTAATTTATTATAATTTTAAAATAAAATAAAATAAAATAAATAAAGGTTAAAATTAATAGTTTTCTTTATAAAGAAGTTTGATGCACTTATAAGAAAATTTGATTATTGAATAAAATTCTATATAAGATTTTTATTAATGTATTCTTTTAAAGTACTAAGTTTATTTTGCAAGAATTTGTAAATTTATTTAAATGGTGGTTGAGCTCCTTCTTAAAAATTAATTGCAAAATTATAAAGGTGATGTTTTGGCAATATATAAGTTTTTTTTTCAACTCATCTTGATATTCTTTATATTGCTCCAAAATTCTATTACAATTTTTATTTTAATAAAGACTTAATATTGAAAAAATAAAAAATTTCTTTCCATCTTTTGCAACTTGCACTATTGTGTTATTTAAAAACTAACTTAGTAATGTACTAGGCATCTAGATGTAGAAGGGTTAAATTGTCTTTGCAACAAACAAAGAATCTAAAAATCCTAATAAGATTCTAAATAAATCTTAATTGAACCTTAATAATTTTAATCAAATTATAATTAAATTCTAAAGAGTCTTAAATAAATCTTTAAAAAATTATTAAATAATTAATAAAAAAAATTATAAAGAATATTTAAAATTTTCTAAAAATTTTTTTAAAAAATTTGAAAATTATAAAAGATTTTTTCAAGAAATTATAAAAAAATTCCAAAAAATCTTAAGAGGTTTATTAAAAAAAATCTAAAAAAATTAAAATAAGTCCTAAAAACACCTTTATTAAGTATTCTAAAATTTCCATAGATACATAATTTTGTACCTGAGAGTTTACTTTCAATCTAAGTTTATAATTGGTCTTCTTTAGATATCAACATCTAGTTTTTTTTAATATAAATTTTATTAGAAGAGGTTATTTAATTCTATCTTAAGATGCACATAATAATAATTTTTCTCATCTATCTTTTTTTGTCTTATTTATAGTCTTCCAAAATAAATAAAAGTCTATTTTATAAAAAAAACAATATTAATATTTTTTATTTTTTATTTTATTTACTAATATCTATATTTCTAATATAATTTTCTTCTAAGTTTTAAAATGAGATCTTCTAAAATATAATAATTTCTCTTCTCTTTTATTCAATAGCCATTTTACAACACAATAACATAAATGCTTTGACTGTCACTACTAAAAGTTGAGATGATTTTTTGTAATCAAAATAAAATCTTAGATCGATCTTTTATAACTTCTAATTAATATAAGGACTATATATTTTGAACCAAAAGAAGTCAAGTATTACTAGATTTGAAATACATTAAATTTTTTTAAAGACAATGTTGGATACTTAATTTATTAATGTCACGTTTAATACTTTGGTTTATTCTAACACATTTTTGTATTGTAACACAAATATATGGTGAAAGATAAAAATATAGATTCTATTATAGAAGAACTTTTTTAAAAGATATTGTAGCAAAATATGGATAAAAGATAAGAAGGTAGTAAAAACTTTTAATATTAATAATATTTTTTATTAAAAAACTTATATTTACTTTATATAATCATAAATAAGAAAAAATAAAATATATTAGAAAAATAAATAATATAAAAAATTAGAAAAATAATTAAAAATAGTCAATATTAAAAAATTACCTTAAAAAACTAAGAATTGATAAATGAAGAGGATCATTTTTGTAGCAAGGTCAAAATTAGACCTCAAGGTACAAAGAAATTTACCTACAATAATTTTAAATTCTTTGGTAAATTAGAGAGTAGAATTTGAAAGTAGATTAAAACAATAATCTTTGTATGTTGATTTTAAATGATTTACGTTTGTAATGACTTTGTTATAACAATGCAAAGTTAGAATTGTTTTGAGGTAATTTTGGATTTTTGAAAAATAAAAAGAGTTTATGATTTTAAAAACTTTATATCATTGGTAGATGGTCTATGGATGGAACTTTGTGATTGTATAATCAAAATTGTGCTTAATGTATGTTATAAGTTTAATCTTAATCAAATAATTTATTTGAAAGTTATTGAATTTTAAAAGTATTAAGATTTCAAAAATTGGAGTTTATTGGACTAATAAAAATTTCTTAGCTTTGCAAAAATCCACAAGTTGGATTGAGATAAAATATAATCTCTAAAAGAAATAAATTTATTCTCATTTCTTCTAAAAGTGGCATCCATAATTTATTTTCTTTCCATCTCTATAATAACAAATTAAAACTCTTATCAAGATATCAAAAATATAAAATTATCAAAGATGTTAATCATAGAAAAATTATAAAAATAATAATATATTCTTATATCACCAAAATAAAAAAATAGAAAACTAAAAAAAGAAATAAAATTAAGAATAAAATACCTATTATCAAATACAAAAGACTATGAAATCTTGAACTAAGATAGAATATAAGAAAAGCAACAAAAAGGGTAAAGAAGGCTTCATTCTTTCTTCTATATATATATTATCTACAAAATCTATGTAGTAATGTTTTGTAGGCCATATGACACATGTTTCACATGTATGCAAATAACAAGCACATGGCTAATCTATAGGACAATTTTTTGACATATGCACTACATGACCAACTTGTAATATAATTAGCTAAATATACAATATGTGGCTAATTTGTAGACTAAATTTTTAACTTATCAATTACTTATAAAAAAGTTATTGTATCATATAGTAATTAATTTTGGAATGCAATAAGCATCTAATTGTAGAAAGGTTTAATCTTGTCTTGAAGTTTGTTTTAAAATTCAAAACAATGCATATAGTGTTTAGAAACATACTTTGGCAATCTTGAACAGCATAAATAAGATTTAAATTATCTTAGGTACATCCTATCAACCTTAATAAAATCCTAAATATATCTTATTATACTCTAATCAATTCCAAATAAATCCTAAATAATCTTTAATAACTTTAATCAAATATTAATAAGTTTTTATTTAAATTCTAATTAATTTTAAATAATTCTAATTAAATCATAATTTAATACTAACTAAACCATGATCAAATCTTTAAAAAATTTAAATAATATTAATCAAATCCTAATCAAATCTCAATTAATCATAATCAAAATTTAATAAAATTTTAAGAGAACTTTAATCAAATATTAAACCAACTCTAATCAACCTTAATTAAACTCTAATGAAATCTTAAAATAATCTTAATTAAATCTTAATCAAATCTTAAAGAAGTTTTAATCAAATTTTAATAAAATTATAATTAATTCCTAAGTAATCATAATTAATTTCTAAAATGGATTCAAAACCTCAATAACTATTAAGTTAACTATCAATCTTAAAATAAAATTTGTACAATTTTTAATCTCTGATTTGAAAATAAGCACATTTTTTTAAAAAAGAATCAAAATTACTAATTAAGAGAAAATTTTCATAATCCACTCAAGTATCAGCTAATCTCCTTTTTCAACCTTTATGTTAATTTCTTTGCATCAATATTTTTTTAATATAATATTTAATTAATCTCAAATTTTCACAATTTGTTGAAAACCAAGTTTGCTACTAATTTACTAGATTTCTCAATCCAATTTACAAATTGTGCAAATCTTAAAAAACCTTACTAGCCTTCAATATCCAATTTTTCAAGATCCTAATTTACTTGAATTTTAATAACCTTTAATTTAACCATCCAATTAAGTTAAAATTTATAATATATACTCAATAAAATTATATATTAAGAAAATTACAAATTTTTATTTACAAATTTAATATAATTTTTAAAAACATTGCCAAAATAAGTTCTTTTATTTTACAAAAATATGAATCACTTCAAAATAATCCTAAATTTTTAAAGATCTTACAAAGGCATTATAAACTCAAATTACCAAAAACCATTGCTCAAAAAGTCTACTTTTTTTTGCTATCAAATTCCACTTTTTGACCATTGAAAGAACCTGGCAATTACTGTAGATGTGCAATTTTGTGCCTTATGGTCTGATTTTGAATTAGGTTTAGAACCGATCCTCTCTAGATATCAACATTTAATTTTTCTGGATAATTTTTGCTAGAAGCTATTATTTACTTCTATCTAAAGATGCTTATGATACCAATTTTGCTAACCTATTTTTTATTTTTTTCTTGTTAATGGTGCTACAAAATAAGTAAAAGTCTTTTTTACTGAAAGACAACATTGGCACTTATTAGTTTTACTATCTCTTTAACTATTATCTATACTTATAAGATTATTTGTCAATATATTTTAAAATAAGATCTTCTATAATACAATACTTTCATCTTTCTTTCACTCAATAGCCGTGCTATAACACAACAACATATAAAACCTAAAAAGCATCTAAGAAGCTTTCTATTAAGATATCAACAATTTAACTTGCTTCTACTTACTTCTAGATAGTTATACATATCTAAGTTAATATGCTTGTAGAAATAGATGTTTATTTACAAGAGACATTCATTTGAGATAATATCAAAATATGTTTTGCCATCAAAGAAACTAATATTTTGGATTGTGATAATAGATTTTTTGTATTCAAGAATAGTTTATCTCAATTGAAAGTAAGAATGTATATGGTTATACCATGCTGTTCAATGAAGGCAATAGTCACTTAACTTTATACTTTGCTTTTACTCCCTGATAAATCTTTGGAATCCTAGTGTAACATGTTAAGTGTTTTTGATGGTGTTGATCTAAACAAACTTCATTCACATCATGCAGAACTCTTGAATGACATGTTTAGAATAACAGCATTCTGGATTATTTTGAAAGCTGCTTTGATACCTCCTGAAGAGAAATTGAACGTCCTTTTACTTCTGTCTTGCTGCACGTTTGATTTACCCTTGGTTTAGAGTCTGATGTTTCCAGCTGAAGGAACATTGAGGCATTCTCCCTCAAGGATACTGTAACAACAAGTGAATTCCAGCTTGTAGAAAGGCTGATCAAGTGACATCAACAAGCTCAACATCAGAGACGATAATTTCCAAATTACATTACCAAGCTAGTGCCATTGCTTCAGAATCCGGGGGTTGCGCATGGACATGCACTTCAGTCTGCTTGCTCCAAGGTTCTCCACAGGTTCTCACAGGTCAAGATCTGCTCTGATGTTGAACTTCCTTACGACATGCAGGGTGCAGGTTGATCTGATTGGGGAAGCTTGTTGCCATCCGGGACTACCTACAACTAGATTTGCATCCAAGCGAAGCCCTCATGATTCTAATAAATAAGTAAACAATATTTTTGCATTCGTGGTGTTTAATAGTTGACCAACACCATCACAGTACTATGCCCCCAACCTAGGAGCTGGGAGTATGTCATTGTGCAGAATGCCATCCGAAGGAATTCAATATTCAGCCAAATCACTTCACAACCACCGCGAAATCAATTTCTTTACATTTGTTCCCAGAACTTGAGTGCCGCAGTGACGACATAGTATATATTGTCATGCCACAAGCACATTGCAAATGACGAGCAAAAATGAGCAGCCACTGTGTAGAATATTTTGGCCAGTGCTCTGCCTCATTGCATAATGCGGTAGAGATGCTGAATTGGAAGATAGGATAATCATCCATTCCAACAGAAGCTGAAGCAACTCGGTCAGTAGATAGCAGTGGTATCCCACATTAGAACATCCGTTCGTCATGAGCTGAAGATCCACTAAGTCGGAGGTGAGTGTTAGCTGTGACAGTTTAATGTCTAGATATTCTAATTAAAATTTGTGTAGTGAAAAATCACGTCGACAGATTCGAAGTACTATACAAAGTAAAATTTCCTTGATTCGAAAATCATTATCTCTGCTAGTTGAATCAGGACGCTGTCTTGCTAAACCTCCAGTTGCAGCAACAGCTTCCGTTTCAATAAATGATGTTTAATAACAGAAAACAGAGCAAACCTTGCTTTAGTAAGAATCCCAAGAGGAAGCTCCTCAAACGAGTTTGCCAATAAGTGAAGCAAAGAACTAGGCCAATTCCAAGCTAAGTGCTCATCAACCCTGCAGAACATTGCACTAACATTTTCTAAAAAAACAAAACAAAAAACAAAAGCAAGCAGCGATCCTTTGCTCCCAGCCGGCCATAACTAGCCCAATAAGACCATAAAGCGAAACGGCGAACAGCAACGAGCAAAAACAACAACCAAGCTGGACATTACGACAAGGAGAGCAGCGAGTAAAGCCAGTCACCTACACACTTGAGTAACATCTGTAAGCCATGAAAGAGTCGGAACATGTAGGGTCGGAATAATATACATGCTTCGAAAGAATCGGACATCCAAAGGGTTCGTCCGACGGATAATACCTAAGGCACCACGAGTCTAGCTCGTAATTGTTCAAACCGGGATTTGCACGCCTTTCGTTTTTTACTTTCAAAGGAACAATGCTTTATTGACCCAAGCAACGACACTGACCTCACCACACACACCCCTCAATACCGACCCCAGCCCTGCTCCTTACTCCTTCTCCTTCTCCGTTGAGGCAACACTTCCTTTTATGACAATGCTTGGACTCTCTCAACCAGTCAAAATTGGTTTCTCTTCAACATGTCATTATATCCCTCACACCAACTTCTTCGCCTCCATGTTGTCAATATTCATGTACGAAAGTGATGGTTGTAGTTGACGACTGCAATTGGTTCGAAGCAGAAGCTAGGACCAATTTGCCCATGGATATGGTTTCACCTAATCTGATGATACGTATTTGGCTTTGTAATGATGTAGGTTACCAATTAAAGCTCAGGTATCGGAAGCGATGAGCAGATTGTGTACTTATTGGTGTTTATTCCAGGTTATAAGGATGATCTACAAAGTATTTATGACTTGCATGCACAAACACTTGGTGTTTATAGAAATTTTTTCATACAACAAAATAAAATCACATACAGGCCTAGGGTGCACATAATGTATCAGAAGCAAGATGGGAGGGCCATGAGAAAGATCAAGAGAAAAAAAAAATCATATTATATTACTTTCTCATCCCTCTTTATCTATTTATTAATCATTAAAGTATTCTTGAGTGATCGTAGTCCTTGTATAAAGTAAGTTTACTCATGCAGTATTTAGAATGGTCTTAAATACATCATCAATGGAAATATTTAACAATGCAATATGTTTTCAATAGGTCGATAATATGAAAAACTGTAGAAAATGGTTTACAATTGATACATGGAAGACATTCAACATTTTTGAAAAACTCATTTCCATTTTGTACATGTACACCACGTATACCCAAATTGAAAAAATGATGGGAAAAAGTAGCGAGTATGGGGTCAGGAGCGGGGGGGGGGGGGTAGCAAAGTAATTTCATATTGAAAGAGTGTAGAACTCATTGGGAAGAAAGAGAGGAATGTGTTTGCGGGGGTTTTGCATGCAACTCCGGGAATCCGTGGGGCATGTGGGGGAGGGCGTAGGGATCTTATCATTTCATTTCATTTCATTCCAGTTGGGTTGCGCTGTTTGGGGGAAATTGGGAGGAATTTTCGCATGGTTTTCCTGCGTGTCTGTGTGCTCTGTTTTTCCTCCTCCACCGGGTGTTTAATCTCGGATGCAGTATCGCAGAGGATACTGATGTGATGGAATTTTCGAAGTGAGATTCAAATATGAAACCGGGGTTCGTTAGTGAAATGAGGGATCGGGTGGGTGTGGATGTGCTGTGAGTGAGAGGAGGACGAGGAGGAGCAGTAATAGCAGCAGCAGCAGCAGCAGCAGGTGGTGGTGTTGGTGTTGGTGATGAGGTGGTGAGCCTTCCAGATGATGTCGCATGGCCCACTGCCCCCGCAAGTAAAGGGTCCCCCCCGAATTGAAGAGCTCTCGTGCCTACCGCACTGCCTTGCGCCTTCACCTTCGCCTTCGCACTCGTGGTCCTTCCTAGTCAAGTGCATAGTGGCTTACTGTTTTGTTTTTTGTTTTTCTTGTCTCATCTCCTTCTGTGATTCCTATGCGCCGCTGACTCCACTCTCTTGCTGTACCTCCTACCCGCTTCATCTTTCTCCGTTGCGATCTGCGCAAGGCACAGCAAGCCTAGCAAGGTAGCGACAGAGAGAGAGAGAGAGAGAGAGAGAGAGAGGAAAGGAGAGGCACGGGCAATGACCCATATTACCACTGCCCTTGCGTGCGCTCCATCCTTTTTCAGCAATCTTTACATGTACCTCTTCGTGCTGTGATGGCCACAGCTCACATCGGATTCTCTTGTGCACCATGTTGCGGATTCATTCAGCCCGTGCTTTAGATCCTACGTCTAAGGAACTCTCATTCTCTCCACCCACTCCTGCATCTTTTTCCCCCTTTCCCCAGGACACATGGTTGGGCAGTGGTTGGAGCCTCTCGCGGCAGCATTAGGGTTGGGCTCATTTACTTCCTCTGCTGTGTACAATTAATATTTGAGTTTTGCTGAGGTGGTCGGGAAAGGCTAGGGAAAGAGGGGCACTGCTCTAGTGTTCCCCTTGGTTTGTCTGATTGAGTCGTGCCTGTTGTTAGCCCCCTCATGCGTTTGCACATTTCGCAAGCTGGGCAACGGTGGCGTGAGGTGGAGTGAAGTAGGGCGCTGCTTATGGATGTATTGAGCTGGAGGACAGCCACAAGAGAACGTTTTGCATGGACACCTTGTTAGGAGGGCATGACCTGTGTTTGCATTATTCTTCTTCATTGAAAGAGAAGGTGACCATGAAAAGTCATCGGGATCGCTCATATGCCCGTTGGCGGACTTATGCTCACAGTTGCATGAGTGATATTTACAGAGTAAGGGTGTTGATATTATTATGCCTAGTATTTGGTTCTACACTTTTTATTAGTCGAGCGTCGTCAATCATGGGCTGGAGTCATGATCGCCAGACTCCACGAGTATTCCCCAGGTTATTTCTTCACTTTAAAAGCACTGATTGGCAGCCATCTGTTCTAAGTATTCCGTCGTTTAAACGAACTCTGAAGCAATTTTCTGCGTGTAAGAGATACGTTTACTTCTGTCCGAGAGTCACTTGCAATTGTAGCCTCAGATGCGAGACTCTTACTTGGTTATTGTGGTGGTAGTGGCGATGGTGGTTCAAAGAATGCCGGCTTGTGTTTATTCGCCAGCTATATCTGCTTGTCTATTACTTTTCTATGCCACCTTTTCGCGTCATATATATATTAAATTTCGTATTTTTGATGCCTTACATGACGAGGAACAGGATTGTTACGTGTTGACATAAATCTGTATGGGAAGTTTGAAGTAATAATCACAGCTGTTTCCTAAGGCGTATGCGATAAATTGGTGTTGTAGATTCCTGTCTTCCTTTTTCAATTCCGTTTTCTGGGTATTTGTAAGTTCGTGTACTGGAATTGGCTATTACCAAGCTATGGGGTTAAAATTTATTTATCATGTATCGTTTTTCGTTTGTATTGGTTACAAGATTCCAAACTCTCTCAGCTCTGTAATGTACTCTTCCAGGATGCCTGTTTTTCTGGGGGAAAGCCGTCGTGTTTCTCTTTTGACTTGACCTTATTCCTAGAATCTGTTTCCGTGAGAGTTACTGCAGATTAGAAGAACATGTCTGGCTATTTGTGATCGATGCAAATTTTTTAACTAACCGGAGGTGTATTTGAATGGTGGGATATTGATATTTTATCTTGCTCGTTCAGGTCTGGTTACACGGTGGTAATAAACACTTGGAAGAGAAATGACCTCTTAAAGCGTTCAGTATCCCACTACTCTTCCTGCCAAGGTGTAGATGCGATCCGAGTTGTTTGGAGTGAACCTACTCCTCCTTCCGATAGCCTACGCAGCTCTCTGGAAGGTTTAGTAGAACTTGCGACTCGAAAGAAACACCGGCATGTTAGTTTGCAGCTGGATATTCATGTTGATGATGACTTGAATAACAGATTCAAGCCCCTTGATGGTTTAAGTACAGATGCCATATTGTCAATTGATGATGACGTGCTGGTTCCATGTGGTACTGTGGAGTCTGCTTTTAGTGCGTGGACGAGTGCCCCGAACAGCATGGTTGGGTTTGTTCCTCGCATGCACTGGATTAAGGCTATGGTGAGAATGTCTCTGAACTTAACAGTGTCCATCAGGGTGATTGTCTTTGATGCATGTCTTACTGTCAGCTTCGCGTATTTGGAGCACCACAACATGTTTGCTGTAGGTAGGATTGAGAGAAGTCTTGTATGATATAGTTGCATCAATTTAGTTCTTGCTAGTTGGCAGCTCAGGTTGTCAGGAAGTTGGCTAATCGGTGAGGTATCTTTCACACCGAAAGTAAAGGTTTTTGCAGCTGCGTTTGTTTGCTGCATTTTGAAGCCTCGACACAGATTATTTTTGGACCCTGTCTTTTACTATGTCAATTCTTTGTTTCTGCTTTACATCCTAGAAATGGTGGGCATTGTCATTGTACTTTCTATGAAAAGGAATTGCACTTAACCTACCGTTTTCATTAAGTTAACTTATTTTCGAATTTTCAAGTAACAGCTAAATAAACCGTTTTCTCGTGACAATTTGGAGCAACCAAGTTAGAAATATGAGTATTTGAAACAGGAAGCGACGAGTGATTTTAAATTACCATGGGAAATGAAAGTTTATCTCGGTTTCTCACTTTTACTAGGTGTCAAATCGTTGAGACTTTCTTTCTTTGCAATGTTATCTTTGCTAACAGTCTATTAATGAACCTTTCATGGGTTCGGGATTATGCTTATTCACTTTTCTGTGTAATTGATGCACAGAATCTTCCCCTTGGGAATTATGAATACAGTTATGGAGGATGGTGGTCAGTGTGGTGGATGGGTACTTATAGCATGGTGTTATCAAAAGCTGCTTTTATTCATGAGAAGTATTTCGACATGTACACAAATCAGATGCCTGCATCAGTTCGGCAGTACGTGAAAGAGAAAAGGTATTGAGAAGGTATCTTGGAGTAGTAAGGAAGTCGTAATTTTTGTTTATGTCCACATGATTACTGACGGGATACTAACTTCTGTTCTTGGATTCAATGCGAAAGTGATAAGAGGATCCTGTTGTTGACTTTGATGTTGGTATGCAGGAACTGCGAGGATATTGCTATGTCTTTCTTGGTTGCAAATGAAACTGGCGCTCCTCCCTTATGGGTAAAAGGTAAATCATTGTGCGCCGAGTGTATTAAAATAATGTATCATCTTATGTGTGTTTAGAAATTTGAGTCCTATATTGGTGTTATCTGTCGCGATTAAATATTTTGGAGAACTTCGTCTTGTCTGTGGTGCTGATAAACTTTTGTGTTCTGTTTGCATTCAGATCAATTGTTAATTTCAGCTTAGAATCCACGCAAATTTTATGTTATCTAATTGAAGTGTATTAGTACTTAGTAAGTGTGTGCTGTCGTTGCTGGTTTCTGTGCATGGTTTGGCAGGTACTTGGGAAGTATTTGAATATGACGCATAACAGACCTTTGTTAACTGTCCGTAGTTGTGCCATCTCTTTAGAATGTATACTTCAGTTCAATTTTTAAAATTCCTATGTGCAAACAGAACAATGACCATATGTTCGTTCACTGCGCAGCCAGGATTTACGAGATTGGATCTACAGGGATTAGCAGCCTTCAAGGCCACAGTGAACATAGGACTGACTGCCTGAACCATTTTGTTTCACTTTTCGGGTGCATGCCCCTTATCGCCACCCATGTGAAGGTTGCCGATGCACGACATTTATGGTTCTGGTGACTTGCTGTACTACCTGTATCTTCTAATTTGAGTTCATTATAACTCTTTCAGACACGGTCCATTTTCATAGGATTGTATTCTTTCATGTAAATACGGATTTTAGGTTTTGCTACTTTCTTTGTTTCATTGTTTTGTTAATTGATATGTTGTACTGCTCACCTGCAACCATTCTAGACGCAATGTACTATCCGTGGGTGGTAGTTTGGAAACCAGTTATGTTGACTATCATACTGTAGAACATCCGGAGCTTCCGCTTCATAATCTCAGGCATGTTGGATCTTGTGAGGATGTTCCCGGAGTTTATTTTTGTCTTGAACGCTGTGAGGGTTCTGTTTGCTTGCTATCCGGACACTTGCGTCAAGGTTTGATGCATGTAATATGACCATAAGAACTTATGCTATGCTCTGATGAGTGTTTTGTAGGTTCAAGTTCACTTGTCGTTTGAAGTAACTAGAATTGTTTGCCGATTTATCTAATTCTACGATATTTCGATACATTCAGTTTATATCATGTTGTACTGGACAAACTGATTGATGATGGAATGCTTGTAGAGTACAGAGATCTGTGTAGTGCAAAGCACATGTGGTTGGGGTCCAGTAGATGACTCCAAGTGTAGGAAGATGAGAGAAACTCAGCAGTTAAAGTCTTGGATGGTTAGTACTTGTTTGCAATTATTTAAATGAAGTCAATTGCTGCAAATTCAAACGTCCACTTGCATATTGTACTGGTGAGTGCAGGTAGAGTGTCCTTAATATCCGTAGGCCTTTTACGACGACTCCCTTTTTTCACTATTTTTTGTTATGATAGTTGTATGAACTTTGAGCTTGGAGCTGTTTGATGGATCACTGTTTTTCAATAAGCTTAAATAGACTACCTTGCTACTATTTAAGCTTATTAAAAATTGAAGCGTTTCAATTTTTAAGCTCTTGATATAATTGGGTGCATGTGCAAAGTTTCTGTGCATGTACACGTGCAAGAAAATTTCAAAATGTATAATTATTTTTAGGTGATGGTTAATTGTTCATTGTGTTGAATACTTGTGTAAATTATTCATTAGAAATTCATAAATTCTTCCATAATTGCCTCAAGTTTGGATTTATTGAATATGATTTGTTTGTGTCGAGTTAATAATGATAACAATCCATTCAGTTTTACTATGTACTCCTCCAGTTGATTGGAAATATTACGAATTGGCTTGATATTCAATTAACCTATTTATAGAAATTAATGTAATTTTTTATTTTTATTTTATTTATTTAATAAAAGAATACAATTTTTTTCAAGTTCGAAGGTGAAAGTTTGATTTGATTATTAATTTTAACATCGTTTAAAACATAATCATCCATGTAAAACATATAATGAATTGAGGTAAATCCTAATGTAATGTTTAGTATTTGAACTTAATATTTTACATGTCCTAAAATTACTATTGTTTCTAATTTGATATTTTCTAAGATACTACAAAATTTTATTACATATTCATATGCATGGAAAGTAAAAAAAAAAAAAACCATTTCTAGAAGTATAAAAGAAAATATGAATTGAAATAAGTACTTTTTGTCTTTTTGTAATAGTATTTAATTTAAGATATTAATATATACAAAAAAAATGTGATATTTTAGCCTCATCTAATTATGATTTATTTGTTATAAATTTTTCTATTAATCCTAATTGAAGCAACAAAGCATTAATTTTGAAGGAAAAAGATCATTTTCAAATTTCAATGCTACAAGCAATAGGTGCTGGATCTAATTAGATTAGAAGCTACAGGACCTAGTAGTAGCAGTGGCAAGACTCGATAGCAAAAGTAGGATCTGGCAGTAGTGATGGGACTCGGTAGTGGAAGCGGGCTAACACAGTCCAAAAAACTCTAGCAAGACCAAGGAACTCCAAATTTATTTTTTTTCAAATTTTTAGATATAGTTTCACACAAAAACCTCTAAAAATCATAATTTTTGGAGTTTTGAGTTGAATTTTTTTGAAAATTCTAGTGATACAATTTCATATATTCTAAAAATATTTTAGAAATTTTTGGAAATTCTTTAAGATTTTTTTATTAATACTCAAAAAGTCTATAAGTAGTTGTGAAATCTTACCTAGATTTCATTTCTATTCACCTTCTATTTCTTCTTCCATTTCTCTAATTCTTTTATTTAGGGCGTATTTCTTACAAAATTACAATAGAGTACCACATTATAGAAAAATTTGATGGAAACAATTGGCGCTTGTGGAAAAAAAAAATCCAATTTGTCTTCATTGATAAGGGTTTATGGAAGGTTTTTTGAAGAAAATACATAAAACCTACTGGGTCACCCATAGATCCAGAGGAGTTGGAGAAATGGGAGGATATAGACCAAAGGGTATTATTTGCAATTGTAATTTGCCTATATTTGATATATGTAAGGTCTTTATATGATTACAAGAAGGATGTCAAATACATATATTGTGGCAAAAAAGGTCATTATGAAAGAGAGTGTCAAACCAAGGAGAAGGACAAGAAAGTTAAAGAAGACTTTTAAAAAAGAGCAGGCTATTACAATAGACAAGAAAGATTAAAAGGATGATGAATCTATCTTTGTAGCTGCGTTATCTATCACTATGAGTGTCAAAGAATGGTACATTGATTTTGCTGCTTCTCAGCACATGACATGAAATTGAAGTTGATTTTTAAGTTATAAAGACCTATCACAAAATCCTAAAGTCTTTTTAGGTGATGATATTGGTCTTTCCATTAAAATAAAGGATTAATTTTCTTTTCAATTTTCAACAATGTTTGCAAGGATGTACGTGATATCTTATATATTGAAGGATTGGCTAAGAATTTTCTTTCTGTTAGCAAAATGACAGATCAAGGTTACAAAGTCAATTTTAACATTAATACATGTCTCATGAAACAAGACAACACAACCATTAAAGATGTTAGACATGATAGCTTATACAAGCTATTGAGATCTTTAGATGAAGATAAAAAGACTTCTCTTGTTATTGAGATGAAACAGATTTTGAACAAGGCTGATTTTTGGCATCAACGATATTGTCTTGGCATTTTGGGCTTGAAGAAACTACAAGCAACTAATATGGTCACTGATTTGGACATAAGCAAGGACACAAAGTTAGAGTTTTGCAAGGGATGTATTCATGATGCTTTTCCAACAAAAGGTGGTGCTTGTGCAACAAAACTCTTGAAATTGATACATTTCAATGTAAAAGATCTTGTGAAGACAACATCTCATAAAGGAGCAAAATACTTTGTTATTTTTATTGACGATTTTTCAATTTTTTTTTTATATATTTTATGAAACAAAGGTTTGAAGTATTTGATAACTTTAGGGTTTTTAAGGCTTCAATTGAAAAAAAAATAGGCTTAAAGATTCAAAAATTGCATACAGACAATGGTGGAGAACATACATTTAAGGCCTTTAAACAGTTTTGTTAGCAATATGGCATTGAAGATAATTTTCAATACCTTATATGCCTCAAAAAAATGGAGTTGCACAAGGCAAGTATTGGATATTATTTGAGAGTACGAGGTGTATATTATAGCATAAACAACTTTTGAATATATAGTAGGTAGAAGCTATTAATACTACAACATAGTCCTTAATGAAGCTCCTACAACTGCTCTAGAAAGAAAAACACCCAAAGAAGTTTGGTCAAGTATAAAACCTTGAGTACAATACCATTGTATCTTTGGATGTAATACAAATATATATATGTTTCAGATAAAAAACACACAAAACTTCGCTCTAAAAGTCAAAAATATATATTTTTGGGCTATGTTGAAGATATTAAGTGCTATTGTTTATATGATGTTGAAAATGGCTCCATAATTAAGAATTGTAATATTAACTTTGTTGAGTGTGAAGATTCTAAGTAAATGGAAGAGACTTTGGAGGTTTTTATTGATATATCTCAAGAAACAAGGATTAAAATTGAGCCTATAGAATCTTCATCAAATTCAAAAAGTAAAATTGAAGATACAATAGGAGATTTGGACATTAATAAAGGTCACCAATAATTAACTATGGAATCTTCATCTTTTGTTTGAGATATTTGAACTTAAGCTCAAACACTTAGATAATAATGTGTGACTTTAAATCCACCTCTAATCCTACCTCCACTTCCACCTTTACTTATAATAATGCATACAAGAGCTTGATTTTTGGCACAACAACAAATGATTGATGAATTAATATTGGCTTGGATTCCTTCAAAGTTATTCATATCTTTAGCGAGTATAGCACATACTTTTTACACAAGCACTGAAAAATTAGCTACTATCACAGAAGCTATGGGAAGGAATGATACTTGGAAGTAGAAAGAAGCAATGGATTGAGAGTATCAAAGTCTCATTGACAACAAAACTTGGATTTTAATACCATTACTAGCAAATAAAAAATCAATTAGCTAAGATGTTTGAAAATAGATTGATTTTGAAAAATAGATAGATTTGGTTTGCATATAGATTTTTAAGATCAAATATAATGCAAATGATTCAGTGGAATACTACAAGGTAAGACTCATTGCAAAAGGTTATGCATAAAAAAAAGATATTAATTACAATGAGACTTTTGCTTTAGTGGCAAAAATAACCTCAATTTATATACTTCTTGCACTAGCTGTAGTTGAAGAATTGAAAGTTCATCAAATAGATGTCAAGACAACATTTTTAAATAGAAATCTTAAAGAGGAGATATATATGGAGCAATCAAAAGGCTATATATTAGAGGGTGAAGAGGGATTGGTGTGTAAATTCTCTAAAAATCTCTATGGGCTCAAATAATCTTCTAAGGTATGGTATAGAAAGATAGATGATTATTTTGCCTCACAAAGTTTAAAAAGAAGCCATGCTCATCCTAACATTTATATATTGTGGACAACTAATGGATTCTTCATCATCATTACACTCTATGTAGATGACTTAATGCTTGTGTCTAATAATAAGGAAATTTTCTTAGAAATGAAGAAAAACTTAGCTAAGAGGTTTGAAATGAAGGATTTGGAAGAAATCCACTATATTTTGGATATGCAGATTATGAAAAACCAAAAGATTTGTAAAATCTACCTTAATTAGTAAAAGTATGTAAAAAATATCCTTGAAAGATTTAGCATGAAAAATTATAAATTTTTAGCTACACCTTTGAATTCTAATAATAAATTATTAAGAGACATGAATCTATAGATTCTTGAGTAGATTGAAGTAATGAAGGAGATTCTATACTAAAATATAGTGGGCAGTTTCGTCTATGTAATGATAGGCACTTAGGCTGATATTTCATATCCAATAGAAGTTGTTAGCCAATACAAATCTTGGCCTACAATATTGGATATATGTAAAACGTATTTTGCAATATCTTTAAGGCACATCAAATCATGTACTACAATATGGTGGAAGTTCTTTGAGTTTGTAAGTGGTTGGTTATAGTGATGCAAATTATGCAAGAGATATTGATACACAATGTTCAACCACTACTTATACATTCTTGTTGGCTGGTCGTGCAATTAGTTGGATTAGTAAAAAGCAACCAAGAGTCGCATTATCTACCACCAAAGTAAAATATATAATAGCTAATGCAACAAAGGAGGCAATCTGGCTTCAAAGGTTTTTTAAGGAATGGCTATTGCCACAACACCCTTTACTCGGCCCACAAAATTTTTCTGTCCACATCAAAAATATGCTAAGCACACAAATAAAATATAATTTTGCTAATCACACAAATAAATAGGCTAAGCGCACAAAACTCAAAATCTAAAAAATAACCACCAATTCATTGTCTTCATTCATTATCTCCATCGTTGTGCTCCTGTCACCCGATAATTTCTCAATTCGTTCTCCAAACAGTGCCTCCCAGTTCCTCGCTTGTGCAATGCACATGCATGCCCAAGTTGGTTCGACCCTTCAACAGCCTGCCTTCAACAAAAGTACCTAGAAGTGCGATTTGTGGAACAGAATTGCATTTACAGAAGCGCTTTTCGGTTTGACATTTGAAGGGGGTGCAACATTGGTAGGGAAGTAGAGCATGCTAGCGTTGTTATTGCACAAGAATGCAAATGGTGTGTTGTACGCATTTGCTGCCATAATTGCCATTTTTGGACAAGTGAAATATTTGCTTACAGGAGTTGGACTTCGGCTGCATACCAACGCGTCGGCTACTTTGTTCAATTGATCTTTTCAGATGCTGGCAACATATTGCGCAAAATTTGCTTTCAGGTGATCAGAAAGCCTTTTCTAGACTTGACTCCACAATTTCTTGTTTCCCATTGCAAAATGTTCAACAACACGGAATCCACAATTGCCGTCGCCTTGTACATCGGTCCTACTCTCGTAACTGTCGCGGATTCTCTGCTCCAATCCGGCAATCTTTGGATCCTTGGCTTCCACAATAGTGACCTCGTTGGACGACTTCCTGCTGTTGTTACCAATTGGAATAGCTTTAGTACTTTCCTTGCCCTTGGATCTTTTGGCTTTCTTCTTTGCTATCTCAAATGCACTTGGAAGGCGCTTGGTTCTAGAAGAACGACCTCTGGTTGAAACGACGACTGCAGGCTCCGTGACGTTGGCAAATCGCTTCTTGGAATGTGCAATTGCATCCAGCTGTCCAAGGATTTGCTTCCTGACAGCATTCGATGAGGTCATCTTGAAATGAGCCTGTATGCGGCAGAGCACGCTCTCCAATTCAGTATGTGATTCTTTCACATCGTTTGGTACCAATGTCAAAGTCTTCCAAAATTGATGAATTGAATCCAACGGTATTGGTGTTTCGTTGACAACAGGGTAGACCAATTCATGGTAGCAAGGAAGGCCATTCGTTTTTCGTAGCCGATGATGACAGACAAAATCTGTACCTAAGAACTTTTGCATATCAGCACGCATTGCCGTAACATTTTCCATTATTAAATCCATTACTCCAATTGCGATGTTTCCTCAAAGATCCGACAATAAAAACTCCCCGTCATGACAGTGTGTCGATGAGATTTGGTTGCGACGGAGCTCAGTTTGAATCTCGTGTAGCTGAATATTAATGACAAGTTCAACACTTTCAGATATAGTAACAATGTTGCCAATTGATGCGCGAAGTTGAGCTTTAAGGGTAGCATGGGATCCTTCTACCCTTGACGTTGTGTTGATCCCGAAGTGCATCACCTCATCGACCGCGTATGCGGCAAACATCTCAACATACTGTAACCAAGCGGATTCCAGATAAGCAAACGCAGCCGGATTCATCACCTTCAGGCGTCCCATTTTCTCCCAAAACCACTCTTTTGTTTGTACCATAGTTATTGTAGCATCCCATTCTTGGATGAACGAAGTCCATGTTTCCTCTGTTTGAAAGTGCTTCTTTGCTTTCGCAACAAGGTTCTTGTTTATATGCCATCGACATGACAAGTTTTTTGCTTCTAGCATCACTGTTCGTATCGCTGATATGAGACCTAATTCACGGTCTGTGACGAGGGTCGACATTTGCTTGGACATAATTGATTAAAGGCATTGCAACAACCATCCATAGGACGAGGCATCTTCCGACGATACAAGGCAAGTTGCTACCGTGAAATTCTTACCACAACTAGTCACTCCGATCACATGGATCAATGGCATTTGGTATCTATTGGTTTTGTATGTAGCATCAATGACAAAGACAATGGAGAAGATACCTGCCATAACAATTGATTCCGGATGCGAGAAGAAGAGACGTTGCAGAGCTCCGTTTGTGTCAACAGTATGCCTCTCATAGTATCCGCCATGTTGCAGCTTCTCCAGTAGGTGCTGGAATGGTTTCCTCCCAGACAGCTCCTCCTCACTGATTTTTGCTCGTGCATTGTAGATGTTCTTTAGAATCGCAAATTTTTGTCCCTCTCTTTCTCCGTCGCATTCACGTTTTCTTTTTTCTTCAATGACTTTGATTGCAGACAAGATCTTTTATGGTGCTGAACCGGCCTATGTCATGCATGCGACGGTCTCTCTGTCTTTGTTGATAAGGCAATGTGCAAAAGGATGGATTGCAATTTCTCAACCTCTAGTTGGGGAATGATTATGTTGCACATTCCGTATATCGGCAATCCAACAACCATTCTTTTGTGTCCCTACGATCAGGCAAGGACACGCAATCAAACGTGAACCGGTTTTGCGACTTTTGTCGAGGCTACTTTTTGTTGGTGCATTCGGTTTCCTGTCGCGGCACTGATCGCCACGGTTGCATTTCAAGTGAATCCAACCATTGTGGCCTTGTCGTTTGGCGCTATTTCCAATGGTCAACACATAACCTTAGTTTTGGGCAATCTTTCTATAATGACTCAGAAAAGCCTCCCGAGTCTCAAAGCTTGCAGGTTTGACACCTTTCATGATGGTCATGAGCTGCACGGACGCCACTTCGTCGTCCTCATGCGCGTCCCTCTCCTCACGCTCGTCACCTTCGTCGTGCGGATCACTATGCGCATCACCTTCCGTAATCGCAAATCCTTCCTCAACTTCATGCGCATTCCCTTCTTCCTGCGCGCACTCCACTGCCTCGTCCTCTTCGTCTTCACCTTCTTCATGCGCACCTTCCTCAATCGCGATTCCATCCTCAACTTCATGCGCATTCCTTTCTGCTTGTGCGCGGTCCACTGCCTCCTGTTGATTGTTGCAATCCTGGCTCATAGTCAAAACAGAGTAGCAAGAGTGTCGAGTAGTGTGTGCATTGCGAGACTGACATGACAGCCGACAGTTCTCGAAATGTGAATTGTAATTAGGGGCACAAAAATTTCTGCTATCCCCACACATCGGCTAAGTGCACAAATAATTGGACTACACGCACAAAATTTGTGTCATTCCAAATTTTAGGGTTTTTGTACGCCAAGTAAATGGTATTGTGGCAATATCCACAGGCGTTTTTAAAGACATTGGGTTTTCCCAGAGGATCATTTGACTATTTTCAGTGATAATTAAAGTTGCATTTTTCTTTCAAAGAATCTTATATTCCATGCTTATACTAAGTATGTTAAAATTCAGCATCATTTTGTTTATGAGAAGATTGAGAATGGCAACATTAACTTAATTTTTTGTAGAACTTAAGTCATGGTTGTAGATGTTTTGACCAAAGGTCTAACTTGTGGGAAATATTGTAAATTCAAGGAGATGATGGACATCATCAAATTGAGTTAATTTAATATGTCATTAAGTAGGAGTATTAATAGAGTATATAACTCCTACTAGACATAAAGTAGAATGGGTGGTTGACACTACTATCGTGTTGTAACACAACTATATGGTGAAAGATGATAATATGGATCTTATTATAGAAGAGTCAAGTTAAAAGAAAAAGTAGAATAATATGGATAAAAGATAAGAAGGTAGTAAAACTTTTAGTAGTAATACTGCCCTTTTAAAAAAAATAGCTTCTATTTACTTTGTAGGGCCAAAAATAAGGCAAAATAAGGTAGATTGAAAAAATAAATGATATAAACATCTTTAGGAGGAAATTAAGAGTAAATTCTAGTAAAAATTACTTAGAAAAACTAGATGTTGATACCGAAAGAGGGCCGGTTATGAATCAGGGTTGAAATCAGACTCTGAGGCACAAAACTAAGTCTCGACGATAATTTTAGGTCTCTTTGGTAGATCAGAGAGTAGGATTTGATAGAAGATTGAATAAGGTTTCTATGAGCATTGGATTTGGGTGATTTGAATCTAAATTGACTTTGAAAGAGCTTTGCAAAGTTAAGGTTTGTTTTGGATGACTTGATTTTTGTGAAATAAAATAAGATTTATGTTTTGGGTGATTTTAAGAGTTTTTTAATAGATCTATAAGTAAAATTTTATAGGTTAATGGTTATAGTTGTGTTCAATGTGTGTTGTGAATTTGAATACGATCTAATGGTTGAATTCAGGATTATTGAGGTTTAAGTGAGTCAAGGTCTCTGAAAGTAGAATTTTAGGTCTAGTGAGAATTTTTAAAGATTTCTTGCAATCTACTTATTGAATTAGAGTGAAATTTGTGTGAGAGGATATTAGACTTGTTTTTCTATTTGTATAAGAATTTTGAGATCAATCGAACGGTGAAAAGGAGAGATATTTGCTCTAGGAGATTAGCATCAAGGTTGGAGAAGGAGGCCGACCAATATCTGAGTACACTTTTGAGGTTATCGTCTATTTGGTAATTTCGATCCCTTTTCAAATTTTTTGTGCTTGTTTTAAATTTAGTTTTTAAGAAGTATGCAAATTTTGAGTTAAGATCAATGGTTCATTCATTAGTTATTGAGGTTTAATTATATTATAAAAATTACTAGGATTTATTTAGGATTTGGTTTAGGGTTTAGGATTTGATTTAGGGTTTTGTTGAGATTTGGTTTAAGGTTTATTTAGGGTTTGATTTAGGGTTTATGGTTTGGTTTAGGATTTAGGGTTTAGGGTTTGATTTAGGGTTTATTTAGAATTTGGTTTAAGATTTGTTTAGGGTTTACTTTAGGATTTAGGATTTTATTTAGAGTTTGGTTGGGATTTGGTTTAAGGTTTGTTTAGGGTTTGGTTTAGGGTTTAAGATTTGGTTTAGGATGGTTTAGGGTTTAAGATTTGGTTTAAGATCAACGGTTCATTCATTAGGATGGTTTGGTTTAGGATTTAGGATTTTATTAGGATTTTTTTAGAGTTTAAGATTTAATAAGTTTTGGCCTAAATTTTGAATGAAGTCCAATAGGATTTAATTAGAATTAAATTAAGATTGAATTGAGATGTATTTGAGAGATATTTGTGATCATTCTAATATTTCTTTAAGATTTCTTATTATTTCTTTGAAATTTTTTTGAGGTTTCTTTGAATTTGATTAAAGCTTGCTTAACATTATTATGGTCTAATTAAAGTTTAGTTAGTATTCTATTATGGTTAGAATTTTGTTGTTGCAATTTCTATTCTACCTTCCACAACCAGGTGCTCGGAGCATTCTCAAGCAAGACTTCACGTATTATGACACCGCTGTCATATGGCGTGATTTGCTATCTGGGAATACACTGGGTATCTAGCTGTAAAGAGTGTACCTTAAACCTTTATATGATTCTTTTCTTGGCTTCCAAAACTCCTTTATTTTTGTATAAAACTCCAAATATAACTAAATTCCTTTAAAACATATTTTTCTTGCAAAGGTTTTTCTCATCCTAAACTTTAGAAAATCATAACTATTGATCGAACCGTTCAGTTTGTTTCAAATTTACAAGATAGGTAGAATTTACCCTTAACTTATACCTCAAAAAAAACCAACGGCAAATTCACTCCCGATCTTCTAGCATCTAAGAAACCCTAGCAGACACTCCAAACCCTAATTTACAAGTACTTGAAAACTATTTTCCTTATTTCTCAAAACCCGAACTCCAAATGTCATAAAAATTATGCATAAAGTTTACTAACATGAAATTACACATTCTTTGAAATTTTGAGCCAAAACCTCACAAAATTGCTCAAGATATAGCTCAAGAGACAAACACTAGTAAATCGGTTTACTTACTACCCTTAGATTGCATGTGCTGACTTCAAAATCCAATAAATCCTTCACCTTAACTTAGAATCCAGTAAGCAGTATGTGAAAAGTATAGCCGCAAAAGTGATCTCTTCAGTCACGGTCGCCGATCCTCAATTGCCATCCGAACGCATGTGTTATGTCCAAAAGAGTGACAATAGGTCCAAAACTAACACCTTAACTTTGAGCACCTATAACTTCTTCATAAAAACCCCAAATGACACAAAACTTGCACCAAAATCTTAATCAAAAACCTAAACCTTCTGATCGTAGCCTTTAAAGTTGGAATGCCTCGAGAAACTAATCCTAATCCCTAATATGGCCTCAGGCAGCCTCCTCAAAGCCCATTGGTCATGATTTTTGACCAATAGGAATGGAGATTTTTATTTTTCATCTCCATTCATCTATATTGGTGCCCTAATTACTCCCTTTGCTACCAAAATCCTTCTTCAATCCTTTTTCTTATAAGATTTATATAATGTATGCTCTAAACACCAAATAAAAGAACCAAAATAAATTTTCAAATGTCACCAATGTCCAATAAAGATGACTCTAAATATTTAGAAGTTACTATCAACCAAAACCAATCTTAAAAGCCACTATCAAAGAGAAATTAAAGTTATACAAATTCTATAGTAATCTTTTTAAATACCCTCTTCTCAAAGTAATAATCAAATTATATTCTACAATCAACTAAAATCTACTAACATAGCTCTCACCATGTTACTTAATAAATTATATATTAAATACATAATTACATTATTTTCACATAGTAGCCGAACCACAACACAACACCGCTTTACCAATTGATAAGTTGTAGCCAATATTTGTTGGTGGCAATACCATTTAGCCATTGTAGCCTACTAAGCCATCATATGGCCTAACAAGATAAGTATCCATATGCTAATTGGATATTGTTGATTAGACTAGTTGTTTGTGTATTCATACTAAAAATTCTATGTGGTTAGAATATAGACTTGTGTTATATAAGGATTATAAGTAGAGATTCATTTTAAGCATTTGTATCAAGGACATGAACTGGAAGAAGATGCATAAACTTGAAAAATCTATGTCAAAAGAAAAATAAAAAAAATAGAAATAAAATAGTATGTATATTAAAAGAAAATTGGAATGGCTATTATCAAATGACAAAGAAATTAGAAACTCTTAAATCTACACTAGAAGCAAGAAAAGAGTTGAAAAGAGTGAAGAGGGTTTCACTCTTGCTTCTATATATACTATCTAATTAAAAGCTACGTGGCGATGTTTTGTAGGACCTCTAATATGTATTGACTTTATAAGACACATGCTTTAGCTTACAAGGCAAGTTTTCTATGTGCGGGCCAAGTAGTTAGCTTATTCTTCAAGCTATCAATATGTGTAGCACATGGCCAACTAATGACCACATTTTTAATCTAAAAAATCAATTAAAGATACTTATAAAATCAAAGAAAAATCTATGAAGCTTCTAGAAAGCTTTTATAGAAGATACTATAGAATAAATCTATTTTTATCTATTATTATCTAAATCATATTAGTAATTATTGATTTACATATGTATGTCTGTGACATTACCTCCTTTCTAGAGACAAGTTCTATAAGAAATAATCTTCATATATTGAAGAAATTCAAGATGTGACGAATTGTATTTTTCATATACTCCAATCTTTGTTCTTTTCAAAGATAGTGGATAGGTCCTCTCAGCCATCAATAGTGTTGTATATTAGGGCAAGAAGACTACTTTTTTATTTGGTTTTTTTTGATGCTTTTGTAACTTCCTTCAAATAAAATATTTAAGACACCGTCAAGAGTTGTTTCTATCTCTAATAAAATCACCAAATATTTGGAGTCTCTTCTAAGGTTGTGATACCAAACACATTGTATCTCACCATCTATCCAAGAAAGGACATGTTATTTTTGGAGAACTTCATCTCAATTTTGTCGTCTTGAGGGTTGTGATAATGATAATGTCTCATTTGGTTAGTCCGCAAATGAAAGCTTTTGAATTGAATCTGCTGGTTGTTGCTTCTCCATCTTCTTAGCATCACAAATACTTAGAAGCTACAAAGAAAGATAGAAAGTAGAATATAATTTTTTTTGGACCTTGTAACTTTTATAGTAAAGACTTACTATTTTTTATCTTCATTTAGATGGATGTGGTCGATGAAAAGCCACCACCACCTTTGCTACATTTGCAAGATTTTTTACTGGCTCCCATGTACATTCACTAATATCATATCTACCCCAATGGACAAGATATTCTAATTTATTTCCGCACCACCTTGAGTCTAGAACTTCTTCTACTTTGAAGTCTTTCTTTATTATTGTCCACTTCTATAAAAAGAAGTAGAACTTGTCTTCTTCTTAGTATGTTCATAGTCTCATATGATTCAAGAAGAGATACATAGAAGACAAGATGGATTTTCATTGCCTCTAGTAGATATAATTGATAAACAACTGGATTGATTTATCTATGAATAGGAAAAGATTCAAGCCTGCGGTGTCATGTTGTAACACGTCTATATGATGAAAATATAAATGAAGAAGATTTATTAATATTTAGTCACCTTGGATGTTAGAAGCGGCGGCCAATTCCAGTGCAAATATTGAGAGGCCAGGTTCAGTCACCCTGTTATAGTGAGCCGAGGCATACTCACTAATAACAAAATGCTCTGTTGGATTCTAGTAACAGGAGTCAGCAGGAAGGGAAAGGACCAACTCAACGTCAGGTGAGCCTGGTTTGGAGAGCCAATTAGATCCAATTTCAGAAGACATCTAATCCAAGTTCTATTACAGGCCTCTTACCTAGTATGAGACCTCACTTGGTTGGGCAATCCAATGCAGTCCAATTACGGGGCTTCGATTTCGTTTCAGGCTGTTCCGTTCTTTGTGCCATTCCGAGAATGTCCTTTCTGTAAAAACGATCTCTTAAAGGCAAAAATAGGGAGGAAAAAGTGGGGGTCAGCTGTTCCAATTCGGGGAGTCCAAGGTGGAAGAATAGGATCTTCTCAGGATAAAAGAAGAGGGTAGGTTAAGAAATGGATTTTTTGAGAATCGAGATTTTAGGTCGGAGAGCTAGCTTCATGCTTTTGGAAAAAGATGAAGAATTGGGATTTTTTTTATATATAGGATTTTGGAGAGACTGAGAGGAGGGGATTGGTGAAAGTCAGTGTTATATTGGTGAATTGGATTTTTTCGTAAGAGAGGAAAGATTGATACTCTTAATTGTTGATGGAATGGGAGATACTTCTGTGGTTGAAATTCAGAGTTGTCTAGAAGGTTGAGTATGCTGAATGCATGCGTAGTTGTGTTAATCTGACTGTAAGGATAGAGGATATCTGCCAACAATTTAAAGAGGTATTAGAAGTTGGTAAATTGGAGGTTGTTTAAGGTTTCTATGATAACTGGGGACCTATTGACATGGATAAGAGGAATATTGGCGAACGGCCAAGGGACATCGCTGCGGATTGCAGCATAGCCTCACAATCTGTAAGCGGAGTTGAACTGGAACTTCTTGAGCATTCGAAAGGGCTTGCAAAGATACTAATGATAGATGTTTCACAACAAGTCGGAAGGACAGATTGAGGATCACAGCTTGCCAAAGTTCACGGTCTAGGATTAAGGTAATTAATAAAAAAGATAAAATAAAAAAACATAAAATAAATAAAATAAAATAAAAATAACAAAAGAGATTAAAGTTATATAGGGTCTTTAGGCATTTTATATTGGAATTAAGCTTTTATATTGCAATCCGATATAGATTGTATTTGGGTAGTCAAAAACTCGATAGACTGTTTGAGTACTAGCGAAACACCATACTATCTCCTACAGCCAGACGTCCAATGCGTTCTCAAGCAAGATAGCACGTAATATGACAGCGGTAGTTTAACTTATTACAAAAATAAGTAGTCTTAATATTACAACAAAGTAATCATACGTTGTCTCCTACATTGAATTATCGTTGTTCTTTTTAATAGGCATTTGTATTGATCTTTTGTTATTCTTGAGTTTCTTTTACTTGTACCTTCATTGTTGCATGTAGCTCTAACAAAAAGCCTGTTAAACCTTTTTTCATAGAATTGTCAACTTTTGAAAAGTCAAAAGTATCAAGGTATGGATGATAACCATGATTGGCAAAGAAATGTGTTTGTTACATAGAAGAATGTATCGTATTATTATAAGCAAACTCTACCGATGGCAAGAGGATTCTCTAATTGTCTTGTTGATAATTAATGTTACACTTTAATTATTTCTCCAAAACTTGGTTTACATGCTCTATTTGTCCATCAGTTTGAGGATGAAAAGTCAAATAAATCTTTATGTCTACCTTTAAAATCTTAGAAAGAATTCTCCAAAATCTTGATATAAATTGAGTCCTTCTATCTAATATAATATCTTTTGATAATCCATGATATTAATAAATATAGTCAATGAAAAATTTAGCAATTTCTTCACCTATGATAGATTTTGTGTATGGTACAAAATGTGCCATTTTGGTAAAATAATCTATTATCACAAATATAGAATCACACAATCTTGAGACTAGAAGATTTGTAATAAAATCCATAGAAATAAAAGACCATGGTTATTCAAGAATAAGTAATGGTTGAAGAAGTCTATAAGGTCAATGCTGATGAGTTTTTGACCTTAAACAAATGTCATATAATTAAATAAATTCTTTTATAGCCTTCTTTATTTGCGGCCACCAAAAATCTTTAGATATTAGTTCTAAAGTCTTGTTATATCTAAAATATCCTGTTACTAGAAAGTTGTGACGTACTTGAAGAATACATAAATAAATTTCTCTTTTTGGCATATATAGGCATCTTTTGAAATAAAGTAGGTTGTTCTTGAACTCTTACTTAGAAGTATCATGAGACTTAAAAGAAATATTCTTAATATCATAAATAAGAGCATCAAAGGACATACTTGATTAAATTTCTTTGAGAAAAGTTGAATCAACAATCAATGTTGATTTCACTGCTCGAAGATGAAATTATTCTAGCTTCAATAAAATTATCTTTTTTAGATCAAAAGCTACATCTCCTTCTTTAGATGCAAGATAAGAACGTTTAAAAAAGGCATAAAAAAAACCTTGTTTTTTTGGCCAATAAGTAATATTGAACTCAAATCTTCACAAAGACATGTTCGAATGAGTCTGGCAATAATTCAAAACATAAGCTAATATGAAATACTCAAGATTCTTGTGATCCGTTGTCGTATTACGTACTTTCGTGCTCGGGAACGCACCGGGTGTCTGGTTGTAGAAGGTAGTATGGAGATTCACCAATATTCAAGCAGTCTATCGGTTTTTGACTGTTGGAATATAAATGACTGCAAGAATATACCGTAAATCTATACGAATGCCCTTCAACTGCTCGCTGAAGTCCTTTTTGCCCCAGTCGGTAGGTCTCTAGACGTTACAAAGAACCCCGAATAACCCAAACTGCTAATCTTCGATACCTCTTTATACTCACAATCTTGTGTCCATTAACTGTCTTGTTAGATTAATCCAATAAATTTCATTCACTCCGCATACTCAATCCTATAGACATCCTTTTAATTCTTCATCACGGACGTTGTCGTATTACGTACTGTCTTGTTCGGGAATACACTGGGTATCTGACTGTGGAAGGTATAGTTGTTTTTGCAAATAACAAAGAAATCCTAATAGATTTTATCCATGTATGAAGAATATAATTGAAATATCAATTTCCAAGTATTTAAAAACACTCCTCATAGTCATTTTAACCATACAATATTCCAATTGCTTTATTTCTTTTATAATTAAGTTGTTTTTGTTTTTCTTAACAAGCCCTAATCCTAGCCAGTGAGCTTTGACAAGCTGTAACTTTTGATCCAACCGTCCACTTAGTGTGAAATTTTGCACCCAAATACCAGTATAAGCCTTCTATATGCTCAGAAAATTTCAACCCAACCCAACTTACAGATTGCAAGAAAACGCCCAAAAACCGCACTAATGACACTCGGTCGCAACCTTGAAATTTGATGTAGAAACTCTAGAAGTGATTTCTCCTTTGTCAACCATTAACTCCACCTCAATATTGAATAGCCGCTTGATCTCCAAATCTTCTATTACCAAGCCAAAAATTACGTCGATCCAACTAGTAGATCTTCAGATATCACAGAAATCCTATCCAACCCTAGACTGCCAACTTCCGACAACCCTTTGTACTAAAACCCAAATATCTCTTGATTGCATCGTTAGATTAACACAAATTTTTGTATACACTTAGCACACCCAATTATTCAGACAATACCAAATTTTGATCCATAGATGCTACACGACTTGCACAAATCGATTGAGAATGCAAACCATCAATGTTTTATATAAAATCCGAAACACCAAAATAAACACTGACTTTGAGCAGGGATTTCTCTCCTCTCACAAACCCTAATGAAACCAAACTAGTGACCTTAAAAAGAACTTGAAGCTAGCTCTTTGATCCAAAAACCCGATCTGAAAAAACCCCCTGTATTTTACCCTAGGCGGCCGTTTTAGTGGCTAGAGGTCGGATTTCGACCCTGTCTCATATCCGGCCGACCCCCGGATATCAATCTAATCTATCCTAGTGGTTTTATAGCCCGATCCTACCCTCAACTTAACCCTAGTATCAACCATGCTAATAAATTATCCTTTTTATCCTTTTTTTACCATTTTATGGCCTTTCTAAGGCAATAAAAAAGTTACTACAGCCTAGAAGGTAAAATTACTAACTAGTTTTTATCTACTAGCTATTAAGTGAAGAAAATAGGATTAGAGGCTTTTATAAAAGCCTTGTAAAATGTATTGAATGCTTGTTGAACCATGATAATAGAATATTAATTAAAATATCATTTTTTTGTCATATTTTCACCATATAGTCGTGTCACAACATGACAATGTAACTCGATTTCACAAAACAGTCAAAAGTAATCAAACCCACTTCATTAAAAATCCCGATTCACCATTACAACACTGACTTCAGCAACGATTGCCTCAGTCTTTCCAAAACCCTATGAAGAAAAAAAAAACCCAATTCTTTGTCTTTTTTTCCCTTCCCGAAGCATGAAGCTAGCTCTCTGATCCCTCTAAAAAAACTCTCTTCTCTCTCCTCTCATTTCTTAACCTTAATTCTGAATTTCTTCAATCTTCTGTCTTGGATCCAAAATTGGCTCCCGTCGTCAGAGCTTGGATCTAAAATTGACTCCCGCCGTCAGAGCTTGAATCCGAAATTGGCTCTCGTCGTTGGAGCTTTTTCCTCTGTTTTTACCTTTAAGAGATCTTTTTATCGAAAGGACCTTTCCGGAACGGCACAAATGACGGAATAGCGTGAAACAAAATCGGAGCCCCGTAATTAGGACCACATTGAGTCGCCCGACTAATTCAGGTCTCATATTGGGTAAGAGTCCAGTAGTAAGACCCAGATGTTCCCATAATTGGATCAAATTGGTCCTTCGCGTCAGATTGGTTGAGGCCCGTAGTAAGACCTGGATTTTCTCGTAATTAGACTGCATTGGGTTGTCCGACCAATTCAAGTCTCATATTGGGTAAGAGGACCCAGATTTGATGTCTTGAAATTGGATCCAATTGGCTCTTCAAACTAGGCTCACCCGTCGTTGAATTGGTCCTTTCCCTTTTTTGCTGACTCCTATTATTGGAATCGAATGGAGCATTTCAGTATGCCCTGGCTGACTGTAACGGGGTGACTGACCCTAGCCTCCCAGTATTTGTACTGGAATTGGTCGTTGCCTCCAATATTCGAGGTAACTAAATATTAATAAAAGTCCCCTTTCTTTATATTTTCACGGTATACTCGTGTTACAACACGACACCGTATATATGGTGATTGGAAAAGAAGTACCTTCTATACAATGATGCTAATCTTGGAAAGAACCCATAATTGCAAGAAGCTCTTTGTCGTGGATCTCATAGTTAATCTTGGTTGTTGAAAATTTCTTAGAATGAAAAGCTAATGAAAGAAATTTATCATCTATTTCTATTTGTAATAATATGGCATCCAAAGCAAAGCCCGATGCATCTATTTTTATAAAGAATGCCTTAAAAAAGTCAATGTGATACAAAATTAGTGTAGAAACAAAGCTTGTCTTTAAAGCTTCAAATATTACTTTTGCTTCTTTATTCCATTGAAGTTTGTCTTTACAAGTCAAACATGTAAGTGGAGTTGTAATTTGAGAAAAGTCCTTAATCAAGATCCAATAGTAATTGGCAAATTCCAAAAAATATTCGACATCTTCGACTATTTTTAGGATCTTCTAATCTATAATAGTTGGAACTTTTTTAGAATCCATCATAAGTCTATCATTTAAAATGATGTAACTTAAGAAGTCAACTTGAGTAGTTTAGAATACTCACTTTTTTTTCTTGATATAGAGTCTGGTATCTCTTAATTTTTATAATTTATAACAAACATGAAGTTCATATTCTTCTATGTTCTTAGAATAAACCAAGATATTGTCTAGATAATACATAACAAAATCATCCAAAAACATTCGAAAAACATCATTCATAAGATATTGAAAAGCTATTGATGCATTTGTAAGTTCAAAAGGTATGACATTATATTCAAAATATCTATACCTAGTTCAAAATGTAGTCTTCTATTCATCTCCTTCTTTGAAGCATACCAAATTCTATACTCCTCATAGATCTATTTTGTATAGATCTTAGCTTGATTCAACTAATCAAGAAGTTTAGATATTAAAGATAATGGGTACCTATTCTTGATGGTGATCTTGTTGAGTCTTTGATAATCAACACACATTCATAATGATCTATCATTTTTCTTCACAAATAGAATTGATGCTCTTGCTAGAGATTTGGAATAGCATATGAAGTTCTTGGCTAGATTTTTTCAATATACTCCTTGAGTTTGGCAAACTCATTTTGTGATAAATTGTAGATTGGTCCAAATGGCGATTGTGCTCCTTCTTGAAGATCAATTGAACAGACATAAGAATGATGTTTTGGAAGAATATTTATATTTTTTTTTTCAAATACATTTTAAAAATCTTGATATTGGCTTGGAATACCACTTGAAGTCTTTGCACCATTAGAAATGGGTGTGGCATAAATAACATAAGGTATTACTTCTTTAGAGTATACAAGAAAGCTCTTACACTTACAAATATAGGTTTAATTGTACTAGACTTGTGATTTTTTACTTGATTAACTACACTTTTAATTATACTTTTAGAAAAGTCAAGAGTACAAGAAATCCAATCTATCCAAGGATTGTATTTTTTTAACCACAATAAATCTAAAATGATTGGATTAGAAGAAGATCTAATGATATTAAATATCATAAAGTTATTGTGACCATTAGTTATTACTTCTATAGGAAGGATTTTGTGAATAACAATTCCAAAAGACAACGGATGACCATCAATGACTTCTACGTGAACAAGTTTAGTTTTCCTTGCTAAAGATATGTTAAGTCTTTTAGCTAATTCTTCATCTAAAAATCATGATGAGGCTCCTGAATCTAACAAGGCAAAGGCTTTGTAATGTATAGGTCCTAAAATAGTATTTAATATAAAATAAAGAAAAGATTTTGAAGAGAGAATATGACCTTCATTAGGTATTGTATAAGGTTCCAACTGCACGGTGTTGTATTACGTGCCATCTTGCTTGAGAACGCGTCGAGCATCTGGCTATAGGAGGTAGTATGGTATTTTGCTAGTACTCAAGCAATCTATCAGGTTCTTAACTACCCAAATACAATCTATATCCGATTGCAATGTAAAAGCTTAATTCCAATATAAAATGCCTAGAGACCCTATATAACTTCAATCTCTTTTGTTATTTTTATTTTATTTTATTTATTTTATATTTTTTATTTTATCTTTATTATTAATTACCTTAATCCTAGACCATGAACTTTGGCAAGCTGTGATCGTCAATCTCTCCTTCCGACTTATTGTGAAACATCTATTGTTAGTATCTCTGCAAGCTCTTTCGAATGCTCAAGAAGTTTCAGTTCAACCTCGCTTACAGATTGTGAGGCTATGCTGCAATCCGCAGCGATGTTTCTTGGCCGCTCGTCAATATTCCTCTTATCCATGTTAGTAGGTCCCCAGTTATCATAGAAATCCTAAATAACCCCCAATTTGCCAACTCCCAATACCTCTTTCAACTCTTGGCAGATATCCTCTATCCGTACAGTCAGATTAACACAACCACACATGCATTCAGCATACTCAACCTTCTAGACAACTTTGAATTTCAACCACATAAGTATCTCCCATTCCATCAACAATCAAGAGTACCAATCTTTCCTCTCTTACGAAAAAATCCAGTTCACCAATATAACATTGACTTTCAGCGACCTCCTCCTCTCAGTCTCTCCAAAATCCTATATATAAAAAAAACCCCAATTCTTCATCTTTTTCTAAAAACATGAAGCTAGCTCTCCGACCTAAAATCCCGATTCTCGAAAAATCCATTTTTTAACCTACCCTCTTCTTTTACCTTGAGAAGATCCTATTCTTCCGCCTTGGAATTGGAACAGCGGACCCCCGCTTTCTCCCCCCCATTTTTGCCTTTAAGAGATTATTTTTACAAAAAAGACGTTTCCAGAACGGGACAAAGAACAGAACAGCTTGAAATGCAATCGAAGCCCCGTAATTGGACTGCATTCGGTTGCCCAACCAAGTCAGGTCTCATACTAGGCAAGAGGCCCATAATAGGACTTGGATTAGATGTCTTCTGAAATTGGATCTAATTGGCTCTCAAAACCAGGCTCACCCGACATTGAGTTGGTCCTTTCCCTTCCTGCTGACTCTCGTTACTGGAATCCAACAAAGCATTTCGTTATTAGTGAGTATGCCTCGGCTCATTGTAACGGGGTGACTGAACCTAGCCTCTCAATATTTGCACTGGAATTGGCCGCCGCTTCTAACATCCAAGTTGACTAAATATTAATAAATCTTCTTCATTTATATTTTCATCATATAGACATGTTACAACATGACATCCACCCCCTCTGAACCTGTGCATCCTCCGGTAAGCACCAATTAACCTAATTACCGTTTGATTCATAATATGTTCTCCAAATCTTCATCTAGTCCATCTTCATCGTCTCTGCTATCCAATCAATTTCATCTTCCCACTGCGGAATATCTATGTCTTCATTAAGATCTTCTATATTTATTTCTATATATCTTTCTACACATCCACCCCCTCTAAACCTGTGCATCCTCCGATATGCACCAATTTACCCAATTGCTATTTGATTTAGAATATATCCTCTACGTCTTTGTCCAGTTCGTCTTCGTCATCTTCATTATCGAAATCACTTTCATCTTCTTGCAGTGGAATCTCTATACCTTCATTAACATCTTCCATATTCATCTCCGCGTGTCTTCGTTTAAACAATTTCACTCTCTTCCTTGTAATTGGTAATTTTAACCTTGTGCCATCGAACTCCCATAATGAGTAAGTTGCATTATCATGAACAGTTGTTACCACATACAATCCAAACTAACGTTTTGAAAACTTCTGTAAAGTGCTATATTGGTTGTCCAAACTACTATCATAAAGAAGTATCCAATCACCTTCTTCAATTACTTTAGGTCTCAATTGATGTTGGTTATCGAATCGCGCCTGGTTTTGTAACCTTGCTCTTTTTAACCTTTCCAATGCTATCTGCACATCTTCCGATCTTTGCTCTAATTATCGAATCCTAATAGCCAGAAGTTCTTGTCTTGTCAATCCATCTTCCCATGGTAGCATACTCCAAGTAAGTACCTTTTCTTCAATCGGCATAATTGGTTTTCGACCTGTCATAAGTTCTACTAGCATATATCCTGTCACCAAACTATGTGTTGTTCGCTCAGCCCATAATGCAAATGACAAAAGCTGTGGCTACTCTCTAACTTTCCCATTATAAGCTTTAACTAATGCTTTCACAATCGCTGGGTGATCGCGTTCGCTTTTTGCATTCCCTTTCGGATTATAAGCAATAGTCAGTGATAGTTTAACTCCACATCTTTCAAAGAACTTACGAGCTTCTTATGCATTTAATTCCGCACGATCTGCAATGATTTTTCCTACGCATCCGTAGCGGCAAATGACATCTTCAAGCAAAAACCTACAAATTCCCTCTGTAGATTTTGTCCTCAATGCTCTTCCTTCTACTTGATTTGATAAATCTTCACGAGCTAAAACCAAATATCTCATCTGCCATAATCCAACTGGCATAATAACCAAATCAACAATCCATTTAAAATGAATAGCCAGAGGATATATAGGATGAAGACCATCTCGATGTCGGATATTAGAATACGATTGACAGATTTCACATGACTCTACAAATGAGAGCACATCTCGATACATATTTTTCCACCAATATTGTTCCTTGAGTTTAGCAAAAGTAGCCCAGTTTCATCTATGCCCTGCCCATAAACTATCATGAAACTCCTTTAATAATTTTAGTTTTTCTTCCTTTTTGCCTATCACTCGTTGTGGCATCCCAATTCCTTTCTTCGGTCTCTTCCATAAAAATCCATCTCGAAGTAAAAATCTATATACTTATTTCTTATTAAATATTTATATTTAATAATAGATTTAATATTTATATAATAGATCCGTTATACGAGCATAATGAGGGATTCAGATTCGATAAAGTACACATGCACCTATAAACCTGCAAACCTCTGTTAAAGAATCACAATCGTCTTTCATCCTTCTAATTGCATCAACTTTAGTCGGATCTGGTTTTCTTCCGTAAGATCTACATAAATGTCCAACAGTCACAACCTCTTGTATTCCAAATACGGACTTCATATCCGATAATGTAAGATGAACTTCTTTAAGCCGAGTTAAAATCTTTTCACAATCTTGTATATGATCAACAACATATTTGCGACACCCCCTTGTATCTAAAGTTTCATCCTTGTCTCCTTCTCTGCACCCTTTTATAGGAACACCATTAAAAAAAAGCATAGTCTTTTCCAGAATAAAATCTCTCAATATCTTATTCATCCCATTCATCATATGTGCAACTGAGTTGGTCGCGCCTTAAAGAAGAGTACACATTCTAACCAATCTAAGTGGTATCCTCATTGTTGTCATATCTCTACTTCCTTCGGCAAGTTGAAATTGATCATAACTTGAATACAAGTCACCCATTGAATAGATCACCCTTCCAGCAAACACCTCAGCAAATTCATCCACAATAGGTCTAATTCCTGCATTCCTGATAGTTACTGCATTCATCGGTTGCATATCTTGAATAAACCATAGTGACCCATTCTTCTTAGGTACCGTAAACCATCGACTAGAATACGACGCAAATGAGGGTTCCAATATTTTCATCTTTATCTTTTCTTTTAATAGTTCCACCAATTTAGGTAAATGTGCCCTCGATACTGGAATCGGTCTTAGATTCTAAGGTACATGCGATACAGTGAAGATAACCATAGGTATTATAATATTCGGATCCACACACCCAATTTCATGAGATTCGAAAGCAAACGATCTACCTTATTTACCCAACATCTTTTTGAAGCAAGTAATTTCCTCAGGCAATAAAGAACCATCAGAACCAATCTTCAATTCTTCAAAAGTCTCTTTAGTAAACTGATGTCCAATACTCATTGGATCTCTTAAACTTGCTTCTTTTGATGCTTCTCCCATTTGTTCTTTAGAATCTTCTGGCAATGGTCCAGCAATAGGCTTTACCTTCTTATCTGCCGTTTTATATCTCGTCTCTACAGTGACTTCTGGTGCTTGAAAAGATTCAAGTATGGTATAAACCTCTCTTGAATGAATCTCAACAATCTTATCATTATCCCCTAACCCAATAGATGTAATCAATTCCAATGAATCTTCGAGTCCATTTTCTTCATAAACACCTAAAATCCTCTCGTCATCTTGCAATGTATCTAACTTGCATAGTTCTCCTTCAATATTATATAATCTTTTTTTTCTTTTCTTTTAAAATCATCAACTTTTTTATACATAATATTTCCATTCTCCAATATACCAATAAAACTCGCATCAAAGGCACCTTCATCTCGCAAGAGTACCTCCTTTTTTGTACCTCTATAATCTCGCTTTACAGTGGTACCTCCCCAAAATCCTTAAATCCTTCAACAATCTTTGGCAATGGTTTTTTCCTCAACCTATCTTGATTCCATTCATGGTTAGGAGGTACTGTTAGAAATTGTACAGCTTTCCTCCTATCTTCGCTACGTATCCTTGCATAAGCAGAACCATCATCAAGTACTTTTGTTTCCATCCCTGTTGTCGTAATATAAGGTTGTCCTAAAATCAACGGATAAGACGTTGTATCTTGAACAAAGAAATGTTGCTCCGTAGCAACATCCCCAATCCAAATTTTGACATCTAGACAAGCTCCATATAATTTGCCCCGTATGTTATTAGCTGCTCGTATTGCCCATCCATGTTCCATATCAATTGGCCATTTTTGCTTCTTATAAAGATCTTTAGACATGAGATTTATTTCAGAACCATGGCCGACGAAAGCAACAATTGGTTCTTCTATATCTCCTACTTTCACCAATACCTCAGTAGTTGTCCTTGCCCAATGCTTTCGAGTATAATGGCTCAAAGTTTCCATTTCCTTATCACTATAATCTTTGAAACATACTCGTTGATTATACCCATTCTTTTCATTTGTTGGTTGCTTGTAACCAATATCAACCTCTTCTTTATCTTTATATATTCTTGCATCAATAGCATGACTCATTCAAGTTTCACCTATTAATTGCCTCTTTCGCTAAATGTTGTCAATGATAACATCATCAAACTCCTTCTTTGCAATTCCCAAGACTTCTTTCAATGTGAATTCCACCTTAGCATTTAATATACGTCCTTCCAACACCCCTTTCAAATTTGTTGCCGCTTCAATGTCAGAAAGTAGCTTATAAGCAATTGATTTGCCCTTATCTTTTGTCTCTTTTGTTTTTTCTCCCAATGATGCTGAGGTATCCTTTACAAATAATTCTTGTGAAGTTGCCTCCCGAGCCTTATCTCCTCGAGTTTTCTTCTTAGAAGAATTTCCTTCTCTCGTATCATCAAAATTTCCTCGTCTCTTTTCTTCCATCAAAGCTTCATATTGGCTCTTAGCAATATATGCATGAACTGAAAGAGACTCAATAGGATCCCCCCAACCCGTTGTACCTTGTATTATAGCTGCAGTCCTCAATAACGCTTCTTGAGGTAAATTCCCTTCTTGCATTGTAGAAATGGCAGAAGTCCAAAACTCACTAGTTTCCGTTCTTCCACCAAGGTTATCATCTATTCTAGCACCATAACTTGCACTTTCTCGTGTTGTTGTTTCATGCTCTTTTAAGTAATCTTGAACCAATGCTCTCATTCCTCCCATTCCAAAATTGATTTGAAGAAGATCCTCCCTATCTTTTAATGCTATCTTCCCATCTTTCCAGCAAATAATTCCTTGTCGTATCATATTATTAAATTCATTGCAATCTTTTCTAGTGTCTGAACCATCATTACACCAAATACATCTTTGTACAAATCCTCGTTTTGAAACATATCCACATATCACTAAACTCACTAGTTTCCATTTCCTTATCACTATAATCTTCGAAACATACTCGTTGATTTTACCCATTCTTTTCATTTGTTGGTTGCTTGTAACCAATATCAACCTCTTCTTCATCTTTATATATTCTTGCATCAATAGCATGACTCATTCAAGTTTCACCCATTAATTGCCTCTTTCGCTTAATGCTGTCAATGATAACATCATCAAACTCCTTCTTTACAATTTCTAAAACTTCTTTCAATGTGAATTCCACCTTAGTATTTAATATACGTTCTTCCAACACCCCTTTCAAATTTGTTGCCGCTTCAATGTCAGAAAGTAGCTTATAAGCAATTGATTTGCCCTTATCTTTTGTCTCTTTTGTTTTTTCTCCCAATGATGCTGAGGTATCCTTTACAAGTAATTCTTGTGAAGTTGCCTCCCGAGCCTTATCTCCTCGAGTTTTCCTCTTAGAAGAATTTCCTTCTCTCGTATCATCAAAATTTCCTCGTCTCTTTTCTTCCATCAAAGCTTTATGTTGGCTCTTAGCAATATATGCATGAACTGAAAGAGACTCAATAGGATCCCCCCAACCCGTTGCACCTTGTATTATAGCTGCAGTCCTTAATAACGCTTCTTGAGGTAAATTCCCTTCTTGCATTGTAGAAATGGCAGAAGTCCAAAACTCACTAGTTTCCGATCTTCCACCAAGGTCATCATCTATTCTAGCACCATAACTTGCACTTTCTCGTGTTGCTGTTTCATGCTCTTTTAAGTAATATTGAACCAATGCTCTCATTCCTCCCATTCCAAAATTGATTTGAAGAAGATCCTCCCTATCTTTTAATTCTATCTTCCCATCTTTCCAGCAAATAATTCCTTGTCGTATCATATTATTAAATTCATTGCAATCTTTTCTAGTGTCTGAAGCATCATTACACCAAATACATCTTTGTACATATCCTCATTTTGAAACATATCCACATATCACTAAACTCACTAGTTTCCATTTCCTTATCACTATAATCTTCGAAACGTACTCGTTAATTATACCTATTCTTTTCATTTGTTGGTTGCTTGTAACCATATCAACCTCTTCTTCATCTTTATATATTCTTGCATCAATAGCATGACTCATTCAAGTTTCACCCATTAATTACCTCTTTCGCTTAATGCTGTCAATGATAACATCATCAAACTCCTTCTTTACAATTTCTAAAACTTCTTTCAATGTGAATTCCACCTTAGTATTTAATATACGTTCTTCCAACACCCCTTTCAAATTTGTTGCCGCTTCAATGTCAGAAAGTAGCTTATAAGCAATTGATTTGCCCTTATCTTTTGTCTCTTTTGTTTTTTCTCCCAATGATGCTGAGGTATCCTTTACAAGTAATTCTTGTGAAGTTGCCTCCCGAGCCTTATCTCCTCGAGTTTGCCTCTTAGAAGAATTTCCTTCTCTCGTATCATCAAAATTTCCTCGTCTCTTTTCTTCCATCAAAGCTTCATATTGGCTCTTAGCAATATATGCATGAACTGAAAGAGACTCAATAGGATCCCCCCAACCCGTTGCACCTTGTATTATAGGTGCAGTCCTCAATAACGCTTCTTGAGGTAAATTCCCTTCTTGCATTGTAGAAATGGCAGAAGTCCAAAACTTACTAGTTTCCGTTCTTCCACCAAGGTCATCATCTATTCTAGCACCATAACTTGCACTTTCTCGTGTTGCTGCTTCATGCTCTTTTAAGTAATCTTGAACCAATGCTCTCATTCCTCCCATTCCAAAATTGATTTGAAGAAGATCCTCCCTATCTTTTAATGCTATCTTCCCATCTTTCTAGCAAATAATTCCTTATCGTATCATATTATTAAATTCATTGCAATCTTTTCTAGTGTCTGAAGCATCATTACACCAAATACATCTTTGTACATATCCTCGTTTTGAAACATATCCACATATCACTAAACTCACTAGTTTCCATTTCCTTATCACTATAATCTTCGAAACATACTCGTTGATTTTATCCATTCTTTTCATTTGTTGGTTGCTTGTAACCAATATCAACCTCTTCTTCATCTTTATATATTCTTGCATCAATAGCATGACTCATTCCAGTTTCACCCATTAATTGCCTTTTTCGCTTAATGCTGTCAATGATAACATCATCAAACTCCTTCTTTACAATTTCCAAAACTTCTTTCAATGTGAATTCCACCTTAGTATTTAATATACGTTCTTCCAACACCCCTTTCAAATTTGTTGCCGCTTCAATGTCAGAAAGTAGCTTATAAGCAATTGATTTGCCCTTATCTTTTGTCTCTTTTGTTTTTTCTCCCAATGATGCTGAGGTATCCTTTACAAGTAATTCTTGTGAAGTTGCCTCCCGAGCCTTATCTCCTCGAGTTTTCTTCTTAGAAGAATTTCCTTCTCTCGTATCATCAAAATTTCCTTGTCTCTTTTCTTCCATCAAAGCTTCATGTTGGCTCTTAGCAATATATGCATGAACTGAAAGAGACTCAATAGGATCTCCCCAACCCGTTGCACCTTGTATTATAGCTGCAGTCCTCACTAACGCTTCTTGAGGTAAATTCCCTTCTTGCATTGTAGAAATGGCAGAAGTCCAAAACTCACTAGTTTCTGTTCTTCCACCAAGGTCATCATCTATTCTAGCACCATAACTTGCACTTTCTCGTGTTGCTGTTTCATGCTCTTTAAAGTTATCTTGAACCAATGCTCTCATTCCTCCCATTCCAAAATTGATTTGAAGAAGATCCTCCCTATCTTTTAATGCTATCTTCCCATCTTTCTAGCAAATAATTCCTTGTCGTATCATATTATTAAATTCATTGCAATCTTTTCTAGTGTCTGAAGCGTTATTACACAAAATACATCTTTGTACATATCCTCGTTTTGAAACATATCCACATATCACTAAACTCACTAGTTTCCATTTCCTTATCACTATAATCTTCGAAACGTACTCGTTAATTATACCCATTCTTTTCATTTGTTGGTTGCTTGTAACCAATATCAACCTCTTCTTCATCTTTATATATTCTTGCATCAATAGCATGACTCATTCCAGTTTCACCCATTAATTGCCTCTTTCGCTTAATGCTGTCAATGATAACATCATCAAACTCCTTCTTTACAATTTCTAAAACTTCTTTCAATGTGAATTCCACCTTAGTATTTAATATACGTTCTTCCAACACCCCTTTCAAATTTGTTGCCGCTTCAATGTCAGAAAGTAGCTTATAAGCAATTGATTTGCCCTTATCTTTTGTCTCTTTTGTTTTTTCTCCCAATGATGCTGAGGTATCCTTTACAAGTAATTCTTGTGAAGTTGCCTCCCGAGCCTTATCTCCTCGAGTTTTCCTCTTAGAAGA